>NW_028270159.1:45797332-45982332 GCF_037043375.1 Chiloscyllium plagiosum
GGACGAGGAGGAGGACGAGGAGGAGGACGAGGAGGAGGAGGACGAGGAGGAGGAGGACGAGGAGGAGGAGGACGAGGAGGAGGAGGACGAGGAGGAGGAGGACGAGGAGGACGACGAGGAGGAGGACGAGGAGGAGGACGAGGAGGAGGACGAGGAGGAGGACGAGGAGGAGGACGAGGAAGAGGACGAGAAGAGGACGAGGAGACGAGGACGAGGAGGACGAGGACGAGGAGGACGAGGAGGACGAGGAGGACGAGGACAGGAGAGGACGAGGAGGACGAGGAGGACGAGGAGGACGAGGAGGACGAGGAGGACGAGGAGGACGAGGAGGAGGATGAGGAGGATGAGGAGGATGAGGACGATGAGGAGGATGAGGAGGATGAGGAGGATGAGGCGGAGGACGAAGAGGACGAGGACGAAGAGGACGAGGAGGAAGAGGACGAGGAGGAAGAGGACGAGGAGGAAGAGGACGAGGAGGAAGAGGACGAGGAGGAGGACGAGGAGGAGGACGAGGAGGAGGACGAGGAGGAGGACGACGAGGAGGACGACGAGGAGGACGACGAGGAGGACGAGGAGGAGGACGACGAGGAGGACGACGACGAGAGGACGAGGAGGAGGACGAGGAGGAGGACGAGGAGGAGGACGAGGAGGAGGACGAGGAGGAGGACGAGGGGAGGAGGACGAGGACGAGGAGGAGGACGAGGAGGAGGACGAGGAGGAGGACGAGGAGGAGGACGAGGAGGAGGACGAGGAGGAGGACGAGGAGGAGGACGAGGAGGACGAGGTCGAGGAGGACGAGGACGAGGAGTACAGGACGAAGAGGACGACGAGGAGGAGGACGAGGAGGAGGGCGAGGAGGAGGGCGAGGAGGAGGACGAGGAGGAGGACGAGGAGGAGGACGAGGAGGAGGACGAGGAGGAGGACGAGGAGGAGGACGAGGAGGAGGGACGAGGACGACGAGGGGGGAGGACGAGGGGGAGGACGAGCGGGAGGAGGAGGACGAGGAGGAGGACGAGGAGGGAGGACGAGGAGGAGGACGAGGAGGAGGACGAGGAGGAGGACGAGGAGGAGGACGAGGACGACGAGGGGGGAGGACGAGGGGGAGGACGAGGGGGAGGACGAGCGGGAGGAGGAGGACGAGGAGGAGGACGAGGAGGAGGACGAGGAGGAGGACGAGGAGGAGGACGAGGAGGAGGACGAGGAGGAGGACGAGGAGGAGGACGAGGAGGAGGAGGACGAGGAGGAGGAGGAGGAGGAGGAGGAGGAGGACGAGGAGGAGGACGAGGAGGAGGACGAGGACGAGGACGAGGAGGAGGACGAGGACGAGGAGGAGGACGAGGAGGAGGAGGAGGCGGACAGGGAGGAGGCGGACGAGGAGGAGGCGGACGAGGAGGAGGCGGACGAGGAGGAGGCGGACGAGGAGGAGGCGGACGAGGAGGAGGCGGACGAGGAGGAGGCGGACGAGGAGGGAGGCGGACGAGGAGGCGGCGGACGAGGAGGAGGCGGACGAGGAGGAGGCGGACGAGGAGGAGGCGGACGAGGCGGAGGCGGACGAGGAGGGAGGCGGACGAGGAGGAGGCGGACGAGGAGGCGGCGGACGAGGAGGCGGCGGACGAGGAGGCGGCGGACGAGGAGGAGGAGGACGAGGAGGAGGAGGACGAGGAGGAGGAGGACGAGGAGGAGGAGGAGGACGAGGAGGAGGAGGAGGACGAGGAGGAGGAGGAGGACGAGGAGGAGGACGAGGAGGAGGACGAGGAGGAGGACGAGGAGGAAGGGACGAGGTGGAGGACGAGGAGGACGACGAGGAGGACGACGAGGAGGACGACGAGGAGGACGACGAGGAGGACGACGAGGAGGAGGAGGAGGACGAAGAGCAGGACGAAGAGGACGAGGACGAAGAGGACGAGGACGAAGAGGACGAGGACGGAAGAGGACGAGGACGAAGAGGACGAGGACGAGGAGGAGGGCGAGGAGGAGGGCGAGGAGGAGGGCGAGGAGGAGGACGAGGAGGAGGACGAGGAGGAGGACGAGGAGGTGGACGAGGAGGTGGACGAGGAGGTGGACGAGGAGGTGGACGAGGAGGTGGACGAGGAGGTGGAGGTGGAGGTGGACAGGGAGGAGGGAGGGACAGGGAGGAGGAGGACAGGGAGGAGGACAGGGAGGAGGGAGGGACGAGGAGGAGGAGGAGCGGAGGGACGAGGAGGAGGAGGAGACGAGGACGAGGACGTACGAGGACGAGGAGGAGGACGAGGAGGAGGGGACGAGGAGGAAGAGGACGAGGAGGACAGAGGACGAGGACGAGGAGGAACGAGGAGGAAGAGGACGAGGAGGAAGAGGACGAGGAGGAAGAGGACGAGGAGGAAGAGGACGAGGAGGAAGAGGACGAGGAGGAAGAGGACGAGGAGGAAGAGGACGAGGAGGAAGAGGACGAGGAGGAGGACGAGGAGGAGGACGAGGAGGAGGACGAGGAGGAGGCGGACGAGGAGGGAGGCGGACGAGGAGGAGGCGGACGAGGAGGAGGCGGACGAGGAGGAGGCGGACGAGGAGGAGGCGGACGAGGAGGAGGCGGACGTCGGGGAGGACGAGGGGAGGACGAGGAGGACGAGGACGAGGAGGACGAGGACGAGACGAGGACGAGGACGAGGACGAGGACGAGGACGAGGACGAGGACGAGGAGGACGAGGACGAGGACGAGGAGGACGAGGACGAGGACGAGGACGAGGACGAGGACGAGGACGACGAGGACGAGGGACGAGGACGAGGACGAGGAGGAGGAGGACGAGGAGGATGAGGACGAGGAGGAGGAGGACGAGGAGGAGGAGGACGGAGGAGGAGGAGGACGAGGAGGAGGAGGACGAGGAGGACGACGAGGAGGACGACGAGGAGGACGACGAGGAGGAGGACGAGGAGGAGGACGAGGAGGAGGACGAGGAGGAGGACGAGGAGGAGGACGAGGAAGGAGGACGAGGAGGAGGACGAGGAGGAGGACAAGGAGGAGGACGAGGAAGAGGACGAAGAGGAGAGGAGGACGAGGACGAGGAGGACGAGGACGAGGAGGACGAGGGACGAGGAGGGACGAGGACGAGGGAGGACGAGGACGAGGAGGACGAGGAGGACGAGGAGGACGAGGAGGACGAGGAGGACAAGGAGGACGAGGAGGAGGATGAGGAGGATGAGGGACGATGAGGAGGATGAGGAGGATGAGGAGGATGAGGAGGATGAGGCGGAGGACGAAGAGGACGAGGAGGAAGAGGACGAGGAGGAAGAGGACGAGGAGGAAGAGGGACGAGGAGGAAGAGGACGAGGAGGAAGAGGACGAGGAGGAGGACGAGGAGGAGGACGAGGAGGAGGACGACGAGGAGGACGACGAGGAGGACGACGACGAGGAGGACGAGGAGGAGGAGGACGACGAGGAGGACGAGGAGGAGGACGAGGAGGAGGACGAGGAGGAGGACGAGGAGGACGAGGACGAGGAGGAGGAGGAGGACGAGGAGGAGGACGAGGAGGAGGACGAGGAGGAGGACGAGGAGGAGGACGAGGAGGAGGACGAGGACGGACGAGGGGGGGAGGACGAGGGGGAGGACGAGCGGGAGGAGGAGGACGAGGAGGAGGACGAGGGAGGAGGACGAGGAGGAGGACGAGGAGGAGGACGAGGAGGAGGACGAGGAGGAGGACGAGGACGACGAGGGGGGAGGACGAGGGGGAGGACGAGGGGGGAGGACGAGCGGGAGGAGGAGGAGACGAGGAGGAGGACGAGGAGGAGGGACGAGGGAGGAGGACGAGGAGGAGGACGAGGAGGAGGACGAGGAGGAGGACGAGGAGGAGGACGAGGAGGAGGAGGACGAGGAGGAGGACGAGGACGAGGAGGAGGAGGAGGACGAGGGAGGAGGAGGAGGAGGCGGACGAGGAGGCGGACGAGGAGGAGGCGGACGAGGAGGCGGACGAGGAGGAGGCGGACGAGGAGGCGGACGAGGAGGAGGCGGACGAGGAGGAGGCGGACGAGGAGGAGGCGGACGAGGAGGAGGCTGGACGAGGAGGAGGCGGACGAGGAGGAGGCGGACGAGGAGGAGGCGGACGAGGAGGAGGCGGACGAGGAGGAGGCGGACGAGGAGGAGGCGGACGAGGAGGAGGCGGACGAGGAGGAGGGCGGACGAGAGGAGGCGGACGAGGAGGGAGGCGGACGAGGAGGAGGCGGACGAGGAGGAGGCGGACGAGGAGGAGGCGGACGAGGAGGAGGCGGACGAGGAGGAGGCGGACGAGGAGGAGGCGGACGAGGAGGAGGCGGACGAGGAGGCGGCGGACGAGGAGGCGGCGGACGAGGAGGCGGCGGACGAGGAGGCGGCGGACGAGGAGGCGGCGGACGAGGAGGCGGCGGACGAGGAGGCGGAGGACGAGGGGGAGGAGGAGGAGGAGGGGGGAGGGGGGAGGAGGAGGGGGAGGACGAGGAGGAGGAGGACGAGGAGGAGGAGGACGAGGAGGAGGAGGACGAGGAGGAGGAGGACGAGGAGGAGGAGGACGAGGAGGAGGAGGACGAGGAGGAGGACGAGGAGGAGGAGGACGAGGAGGAGGACGACGAGGAGGAGGAGGACGAGAGGAGGAGGACGAGGAGGAGGAGGACGAGGAGGAGGAGGACGAGGAGGAGGAGGAGGACGAGGAGGAGGAGGAGGACGAGGAGGAGGAGGAGGACGAGGAGGAGGAGGACGAGGAGGAGGAGGACGAGGAGGAGGACGAGGAGGAGGACGAGGAGGACGAGGAGGAGGACGAGGAGGAGGACGAGGAGGAGGACGAGGAGGAGGACGAGGAAGAGGACGAGGAAGAGGACGAGGAAGAGGACGAGGAAGAGGACGAAGAGGAGGACGAGGAGGAGGACGAGGAGGAGGACGAGGAGGAGGACGAGGAGGAGGACGAAGAGGACGAAGAGGACGAGGAGGACGAGGAGGAGACGAGGAGGACGAGGAGGAGGATGAGGAGGATGAGGAGGATGAGGAGGATGAGGAGGATGAGGAGGATGAGGAGGATGAGGAGGAGGACGAAGAGGACGAGGAGGAAGAGGACGAGGAGGAAGAGGACGAGGAGGAAGAGGACGAGGAGGAAGAGGACGAGGAGGAAGAGGACGAGAGGAGGACGAGGGAGGAGGACGAGGAGGAGGACGAGGAGGAGGACGAGGAGGACGAGGACGAGGAGGAGGACGAGGAGGAGGACCGAGGAGGAGGACGAGGAGGAGGACGAGGAGGACGACGAGGAGGACGACGAGGAGGACGACGAGGAGGACGACGAGGAGGAGGACGAGGAGGACGACGAGGAGGACGAGGACGAGGAGGACGAGGGACGAGGACGAGGAGGAGGAGGAGGACGAGGAGGAGGAGGACGACGAGGACGAGGAGGAGGAGGAGGACGAAGAGCAGGACGAAGAGGACGAGGACGAAGAGGACGAGGACGAAGAGGACGAGGACGAGGACGAAGAGGACGAGGACGAAGAGGACGAGGACGAAGAGGACGAAGAGGACGAGGACGAAGAGGACGAGGACGAAGAGGACGAGGACGAAGAGGACGAGGAGGACGAGGAGGACGAGGAGGACGAGGAGGAGGAGGAGGAGGAGGGCGAGGAGGAGGGCGAGGAGGAGGGCGAGGAGGAGGGCGAGGAGGAGGGCGAGGGGGAGGACGAGGGGGAGGACGAGTGGGAGGACGAGGGGGGGAGGACGAGGGGGGAGGACGAGGGGAGGACGGGGGAGGACGAGGGAGGAGGAGGGGAGGGGGAGGAGGACGAAGAGGAGGACGAAGAGGAGGACGAAGAGGACGAGGACGAAGAGGACGAGGACGAAGAGGACGAGGACGAAGAGGACGAGGACGAAGGAGGACGAGGACGAAGAGGACGAGGACGAAGAGGACGAGACGAAGAGGACGAGGACGAAGAGGACGAGGACAAGTCTAGGACGAGGACGAGGAGGACGAGGAGGAGGACGAGGAGGAGGACGAGGAGGAGGATGCATGGTGGAGGAGATTGTTTTGGATACGTGCAGGGAACCTAGAAGATGGAAATCTCTTCTAAATAGAGTTTTAATTTGGTACCTTATGTGATGTTATCAATTAGCTCCTTGACTCATTGACAGTCATAACCTCTCATCAGATAGTGAACTGGTCAGTGAAATCTGCAGGACAAAGTTGGGGAGGTCAGAGACAGTGAGAAACTGTGGGGAGAAAGAGTGGGATCAGAGGCTTTGTGGCTATTGCTCAAGCAGGCAGGCTGGTATATTAGTGCAAAGTTACTTTCCCTGGATCCACAACTCTCCTCAATGTGGCTTTGCAATAAACAAGCAATTACAGTTAAAGTTTAAAAAAACGCTGATGGTAACAAGACATGAAGGGCGGCACGGTGGCACAGTGGTTAGCACTGCTGCCTCACAGCGCCAGAGACCCGGGTTCAATTCCCGACTCAGGTGACTGGTTGTGTGGAGTTTGCACATTCTCCCCGTGTCTGCGTGGGTTTCCTCCCACAGTCCAAAGATGTGCAGGGTAGGTGAATTGGCCATGCTAAATTGCCCATAGTGTTAGGTAAAGGGTAAATGTAGGGGTATGGGTGGGTTGCGCTTTGGCGGGGCGGTGTGAACTTGTTGGCCCGAAGGGCCTGTTTCCACACTGTAAGAAATCTAATCTAATCTAATCAAAAGTAATAGTCACAAACAAATGGAGTTTAAGTAGAAGTCAGCATGTATTTCTTAGGAAAATTGTGATCATGTAGCTTTTTAGAATTTTTTGAATAGGTAATCAAGTGTTGATGAGCACAATGCAACTAATGTGCTATACACAGACTTTCAAAAGGTATCTGATACAGTGCTGCACAACAGATTTGAGAGTAAGCTTACAACTAAATGGGACTAGTTCAGTTTAGGAAACCAGGTCAGCATGGGCGAGTTAGGCCAATGGGCCTGTTTTTTGTTCTGTTGGACACTATGACTTCGTTATTTTATTCAAAATGTTAAACCACCTCCATGAAGGGCTGTGCTCAATACTCCAACTTCCCACCTCAATTAAAGCCAGACTTGACTAGCTGGGTACATAGCTTTTTATTGAACACCTTGGTACTGTAATTTGTTTTTCAGTCTTTAATATTCTCTGGCTAACCCAAAGCTGCTTTGTTTTCTGATTAAAACTCCTATGAACACAATACCGACAGATGAAATTCAATGAGCCACTGGGCTAGCACCTAACGCTTTAATGAATAAAAACAGTGCAGATGAACCTCGATTATCCGGCATTCAATTATCCAAATGTCGGATTATGCAGCAAGATTGCAAGATCCCAATTCTTGGCTAAGCTATGTTATCCGGCATTCAATTAACCACCTGTGTCCTTTGGATAATCGCCAGGTCCTCTGCATATGCAACCTGTGGACTCATATCCTTAGCCACTTATTAAACCAAAGCATGGGATCATCAAGTTGTGTTAAGTGCAGCTCTTATATTTCAGTTTTTAATGGACTTTCATAATGCAATGTGCTAGTATTTGGGGACTGGAGAACTAGAATAATCAATGAAATATTAAATCTTAGCTGACCAGTTTTGATAGGTTCTCTAGTTCAATTGTTCAGTATAGAATAAATGAGCAGATTTGGTGCTTTTCTATTCACTCAGTAAAAAGAACCCATTACTCCAACAATGAAGTTCAACATTTGGAATCATTTTATGTCAAAAACATAATAAGGTCAGATTTCAAAATGAAACATTTTAATTATTCTTCCTCCAGAATCAATATTTAATGGAGCCATGTAATATAGTGACGGAATCTAAATTGCCTGTTTGGATTACTTAAAAGTTCAAAGTGGTTTGTCTTCTTGACATAATTAGATGTTATTGTTCTAATGTTAAAGAAATGACATTTTATTATAATTATTTATGTGTACGATGCATTCTTTTGAAATGTTCACAGTTTCCAAGAAATTTAATGTTGCATTTTAATTTTTTCCATTTTCTGTTTTAGTGTAACAAATTAGGAACTGCTAAGCATGTCATTTTTTTATATCAAAACAGTTAACAGATATGCTGCTTTTCAGCAATTATTTATGAAGAAACAGTTTTGCCTTTCCAATTCTGATACCAAACTAAATGAAAAACTGTTAATTCCCGCAATACAGTTACAATGCACTTATGTAGGTAGTTTGACAGGGAGAATGCACAATGGTATAAACAACCTTACATAGATTTTTGCTTTATCTGAAAATAGTTTTGAAGCTTCAATTGACTTGCTACTGAATTTCTCCTCACATATAAACACATACACTCACACATAATGGTTAGGTTTGAGCTGTTTACTTACAAGTGGTCAGAGGGCTACATAGCAGGCAATAAATAAAACCAAACCATACCCAACTATAATTACTCAGGCCACATTTATCCCTTTTTCTGGAAAAAGCATGGAGGCAGTAGTGTTATGTGTTGACTAATTCATTGCCCTCACTAGTGAGAAAGCTCGGTAGGCTGTGCCGATTGTTAAGATGACTGCTGAGTTTCTCAACAATTTGCAATCCCCTACAGTGGCATTTTGATTCACTAGAAGTTGCAAGCAAATCAAGGAACAGTAAACTCTTGGACAAGAGGACTGGCAATTGAGGCCTACCCTTCAAGGGATTAACAGTGAGCAGGTAGGTCCTTTTCCTTTGACTTTTGCGGATGCGAGTCTTAGTGAGAAGACCATCAGGAGACTTAGACCCAAGGGCGAGGTCACCCTGAATATCTGTCTGTCTTGCCTGCCAAGAAGTCAATGGAGAAGTGAAGAGCTAAGGCTCTTAAGTGTATGTTATTTGAATTACTGAAGTGTGAAAGTTTCCAATGGACCATCTTGCACAGCATTTAACTGAAGTGGGAGAAGAGGTCATGTATTCTTCCAGGGCCAACTCACTTCATTATTATTCCACCTGTCTCACCACTGCTAGAGAGGAAATTTGCACTCTTAGTCTGTCTGTCCAGAATAGCTTTACCGGTCACTTTAAAGAACACATCTGTTGGTTGGCTGCATCTGGTGCATGCACAGACACCTGGGAACTCAGGAGTGGAGCACATGACACACTTGCAACTGTTAACAGTTGGTAGTGACGAAAGCAGGAATATGGGGATTTGTTGCAGTAAAAGCAAATGGAGGATCAGGGAAACCCAACAGCAAACTCCCTTGGCTGAAGAGGTAGATCCATCCCATTCACTCATGATAGGATGAAGCGATAAAGATGGAAGGGATGAAGATGGAAAAGATGAGATGGAACAGAAAGGATGGAATGCCATGGGGCATATATGGCAAGAAAGTGAGAACTGCAGAAGCTGGGGATCAGAGTCAAGAGTGTGGTGCTGGAAAAGTACAGCCGGTCAGGCAGCATCCGAGCAGCAGAAGAATCGATGTATCGATCATAAGCTCTTCATCAGGCGGGTTTCATCTTCAAGCGACAGGTGGAAGAGATGATGAAATCAGTTAAATGTGTCATAATGGCAGGGATAATTACTTTAATACAAATTGTTTGAAAGCTGTTCTTTATGCTAAGAATGATGATTTGAACGAAACATTTCAGAAAAGCTGTTAGGTGAACTGAACAAAACAAAATCAGCATTTCTTCCACTGACAAAAAAACTGGTTCAGCCTGTATCATCCAGACTTTCTGCAGTCTACCTCTAAAGGGTGTGCCACCATATAAAGTTGAACATAAGCAAACAGCAGTTATAATGCTGCTTTGAAACTTGGTCAAACAGGGTTCGCTCATGGAACAAGATTGGCAATTAGGAATAAAAACAAAGTACAATGGAGATTTGAGATAAAATCTGAAATTCTGGAGAAACTCAACAGATCTGGCAGCATCTGTCGAGTTGGAAACCAACCTATTATTGAGTCATATATGACATCTTTGGAACTGATGGGGATTAGTAATCAAAGATTTTTATACTGATCACAAATCTTATGTGGATTTCCATTGGTTTAAAATCTATAGCAGGGGCTACTTTTATACTTTAGACATCATCATTGTTCTATTAGCATTAGTATACCAGGGCTACAGGAAACAAGATGAAAAATTATAAGGGATGGTCAGACTATAGGGAAAAGTTCCCTTGAGAAGCACAAGTCAGATAGAAAACACTAACATTCTATTAAATGTTGGGTGTTTTGTAAGTTGTGCAGAGTACAGTATTGAGGTTTAGCTGCTCTTAACAGTAGGCAATGAGGGTACAAATGGTCTTAGCACTCTCAGCATTAAGCCAGAGAGAAAAAAATCAGCTGAATGCTCTCATTGCTTATGACCATTAAATGATCCTTGATTTTTTTTTTTAAAAGTGCATAAATGATGGAAGCAGAAATAGGTGGATTGGAATACTTCCATCTTCTGAACTCTTGCTTGGTATTTGTTATCCAAAAGGATTGCTTGACTAGATTACATACTAACAATGTAACTTCCAAGTTATGACGGACAGCCACAATCATTATTTGAAATTAACAAAGCTTATTTAGTTTCCTAATTATATCATGAAATTCCAATTTCCATTCATCACAAACCATTCAATAACTGAGGAAAACAACTGAACAGCTGGAATCAGAACACATTTTCCACAACTGCCTTCAATGCATTATGCAAATCATCAGAATATGTATGCTCAGGTCTTATTACACAAAAGATGGTTAATCAGGACTATCATCACTGTTCAAGTGACTGACAAGGAAAACAAAGCTATCAAGGAAAGCTGATTATTTTAAACTCTGGTTTGAAAAGAAGTTTTGCTTCTAAGTGAAACAGATTTATCAATTTTGGATTACGTGACAATTGCTTACTCTTAGAGGTGACGCATTTTCACTGGACGAGGGATTTGCTTTCCTGGATTCTTGTTTGCCCATCTCACTAATGAACATTAACCCCATCTATCATAGCTTTCATACACAAACTGCTCTGAACAGTCAACACACAAAACTGACTCATCTCCATTTTTTGATTTTACACATTTTGTTCATGCAAAAATACTGAATATTGGCATTTACTTGGAAGCTATACAAAGATAGCATTTTCCTTCAAGTCCAGAAAGTCCAGGTTATAGTGAGGGAGCAGGGTTAAGGGAGGAGGTTCAGAAGTTGGGGCACAGGGTATTGGAGGAGATTGCTGAAAAACAGAGAAGTGAAAGGAAGAGCCAGTGACTAGAGAGAAACATGGAAAAAAGAAGAAATTAAATAAAACAACGTAATGCAACAAAGCACATGCAGGTTTGTCAACAGGGATCAAATGGGTTGAGGGTGGAAAAAATACATTTCTTTAGGGACTTGCATCCTATCTGATTGTACTTAAATGCAATCGAGAGTGTGATGCTGGAAAAGCACAGGTCAGGCAGCATCCGAGGAGCAGAAGAATCAACGGGGCATAAGGCTTTCATCAGGATTCTCCTGCTCCTTGGATGCTGCCTGACCTGTGCTTTTCCACCGCCACACACTCGACTCTGATCTCCAGCATCTGCAATCCTCACTTGCTCTGTACTTAAATGCACACAGTATTATGAAACAAGGTGAACAAGATTGTAATGCAGATTAAAATTGGCAGGTGTGATGTTGTGGGTATCTCAAAGATGTGGCTGCAAGGGGATCAGGGCTGGGAACTAAATATCCATGGATATGTACCCTATTGAAAGGACATGCAGATGGGCTGGGTTGCCTCTTTAGTAAGAAATTAAACTAAGTCAATAGCAAGAAGTGACAGAGTCAGATGGCATAAAACCTGTGTGTGGGTAGAATTGAGGAACCACAAAGGAAAGACAACCCTGATGAGAGTTAATGTACAGGCCTCCATGCAGTAGTCAGGATGTGGGACAGTAAATAAATCTGAAGATGGCAAAGGGATGCAAGAGGAGAAAGTGAGGACTGCAGATGCTGGAGATCACAGCTGAAAATATGTTGCTGGAAAAGCGCAGCAGGTCAGGCAGCATCCAAGGAACAGGAGAATCGACGTTCCTGAAGAAGGGCTTATGCCCGAAATGTCGATTCTCCTGTTCCTTGGATGCTGCCTGACCTGATGCGCTTTTCCAGCAACATATTTTCAGCAAAGGGATGCAAGAGAAACACTTACAATAATCATGGCTGGAGCCAGAGGAAGTGGCGGAGGCTGGTGCAATTGCAACATTTAAGAGGCATTTGGATGGGTATATGAGTAGGAAGGGTTTGGAGGGATATGGCCAGGTGCTGGCAGGTGGGACTGGATTGGGTTGGGATATCTGGTCAGCATGGACAGGTTGGACTGAAGGCTCTGTTTCCATGTTGTACATCTCCATGACTCCATTTCAATATGCCGGTGGACTGGGAAAATGAAGTTGGTAGCAGATCCCAAGAACAAGAATTTATGGAATGCCTCAAGATGGGTTTTTTGGAACAGCCTACAAGGAAACAGGCAACTCTGGATTTGGTGATATGTAATGAGGCAGACTTGAGAAGCTGCATTTGGATCCTGTTTAAAAGAGGTACAACACATTACAGCACTCCCGCCCTACAAAGAGAAGAACACCTCTACAGAGTATTCACCAAGAACGCATCTCCCCGTAACTTCATCCGCAGATGCCTAACAGACAAACAATGCAATGAGGACATGCCATGACATAACTCACTGGCCATGCGACCTTACGTAAAAACATCTCGGAACTAACAGCCAGACTTCTCCGACCACCGGGATCCTTGAAAACCCATAAACCAAGCCATGCTCAGACAACAACGCACCAGGACAAAAGATCCTATACCCATCATGTGCAAGACAAACATAATTTATAAGATTCCAAGCAAAGACTGCACAAAACACTACATAGGACAAACAGACAGACAACTAGCAATCTGCATCCACGAGTACCAACTAGACACTAAACGCCATGACCAGCTGTCCCTAGTAGCTACACATGCAGATGACAAGGACCACAAATTCGAGAACATAATGATCATAGGAGAAGCCAAACAGAACAGCCAGAGAATTTCTTAAAGCATGGCACTCATCCACAGACTCCATCAATAAGCACATAGACCTAGACGCAATATACCGGCCACTACAATGAACAACCAGAACCGACAACCATTAGTAGCAGGAATGGAAGCAAATAAATTCCAGAAGACACAGTACTGCAGCGCTTCACAGGAGGCACCAAAACACTGAAGATGTCACTTAGACAGGGGACAAAACGTCTGTAAATCAAGTTCCCAGCTTGGCAAACATACCCACAACTACGACGAGGCAGAGTTGATTAGGGAGCTTGAAGTGAAGGAACCCCAAGGGGGCAGTGACTACAATGATAGAATTCACCCTGCAATTTTAAAGGAAGCCACTGTACTCAGATGTAACGGTATTACAATTGAGTAAAGGTAACTACAAAAACAAAGGGAGAAACAGGTCAAAATTGATTGGAAGGGGAGTCTAGCAAGGAAGACAATGAAGCAGCAATGGCAGCATTTGGTAGGCAGAGCAGAAACTCATCCCAAGGAAGAATCACATTAAAGAGAAGAACAAGGCAACCATGGCTGACAAGGGAAGTCAAGGACAGTATAAAAGCAAACGAAAAAGCAAACAGTGTCGTGAAGATTAGTGGGAAGCCTTTAGAAACCAGATGACAAAAAAGCAATAATGGAAATGAAGGTGATGAAATATATGAAGATAAATTAACTAGTACTATATAAAAAAAGTGCAAGTTTTTAAAAGTTGTATAAAAAGGTAAGAGAGACAAGAGTGGTCACTGGAAAATGGCGCTGAAGTAGTAATGGGGAACAAAGAAATGACATAGGAGCTGAACAGGTACTTTGCATCAGTCTTCATGCTGGAAGACACCAGCAGCATACCACAACTTCTAGACAGTCAGGGGAAAGGAGTGAGTATAGTGGCTATCACTAAGGAGGTGGTGCTGGGGAAGCTGAAAAGTCTGAAAATAAATAAATCACCCAGACCAGACAGACTTTACCCCAGAGGCTTGAAGGAGATTGTTAGGAGATTGCAGAGGCATTGGTGGCAACCTTTCAGGAATCACTGTCAGGAAGTGTCATGGAAGACTGGAAATTGGCTAATGTAACACCCCTATTTAAAAAAGGAGGAAGTGGAAGACAGAAAACTATAGCTTGACCTCTGTTGTTGGTATAATTTTACAAGAGTGCATTATTAAGGATGCGATTGCAAAGTACTTGGAAGTGCATTGTTAAATTGGGCTGAGTCAGCATGGCTTTGTCAAGGGAAGGTCATGCCTGACAAATCTGAGAGAATACTTTGAGGAGTCAATGAGCAACTTTGGACAAAGGAGAGCCAGTGGATGTGATCTATTTGGATGTGATCTATTTTCAGATGGTCTTTGACAAGATACTGTGCAACAGGCCGCTAAATAAGATAAGAGCTGATGGGGTTATGGGCAAGGTATGGCATAGATGGAAGACTGACTGACTGGCTAAAGGCAGGGCGTGGGGTAAAGGGTTTTTTTTCAGGATGGCAGCTAGCGAGAAGTGAAGTTTCACAAGGGTCACTGTTAATATGACAACTATTCACATTATACATTAACAATCTGTGCAAAGGAACTGAGAGCATGGTTGCTAAGTTTCCATTTGACAAATGGAGGGACAGATAGCATTGAGGAAGTGGACAGGTTGCAGGAGGATTTGGACAGGCTAGGCGTGTGGGCAAAGATGCGGCAAATGGAATACAATGTGGAAAAGTGCAAGGTTGAAAAACATAACAAACATGATTCATTCGCGGAGCGGGCTCAATGGGCCACACGGCGTAATGCTACTCCTATATCTTACAGTCTTACGATGTGAAAGCAGATCCTGTATCCTGCTGTCTTTAGTAATGAAAACACAAGGTAAACATCCATACTAACAACAAAGAGAATTTATTCCAAAGTTACAACATCAACAGATTTTCTTCCCAAGACAAAGCATATGGAAATCTTCATGACTAACCTTTAGATAACTTGCAATCAAAGGTTTTCATTTTCTGGACAACCATCTCAGCAAGTAATACTTGGTTAGTTAGTGCTAGCCACAAGAATGTTGGTAGAATGTGCACATTTGACTGTCACGACATTGTAATTCAAGCAGAATTATAAAATGGTAAAGGGTTCTGTGGTGCAGTGGTAGTGACCCCACCTCTAAGCCAGGTTGCTTCAGGTCCTATCTGCTCCAGAGATGTGGAATAACTCTCTGAACAGGTTCATCTGAAAATATCTTAATGGTCGAGTAACTATATTCCACTCACATTCACAATGTGCTGGAGTATTCCAGAAACATCATTGTCATACAGATCTACAGCACAGAATAAGTCCCTTCAACCCATCATTTGCACACCAGTCAAAAACAACCACCTAATAATTTCAATCCAATTTTCAAGCATGTGGCCCACAGCCTTGTGTGCCTTGGCATCACAAGTGCATATCTACTCACTTCTTAAATGTTGAGGGTTTTTGCCTTGACTACCTTCAAAAGCAGTGTGCTCCAGATTCCCACCACCCTCTGGCTGAAAACGTTTGTCCCCACCTCTCCTCTAATCCTTCTGCTTCTTACTTTAAATCTATGCCCCTGGTCACTGATCTCTCTACCAAGTGAAAAACTCTCTTCCTCTCTACCCTGTCTATGATCCTCATAATTTATACATCTCAATCTCCTCTTCCAATGAAAACAATCCTCAGTCTGTGCAATTTCTCTGCATAACTGAAACCAGCCCAGGCAACATCCTGGAAGATATCCTGCATATGCACTTTCTCCAATGCATACACATCTCTCATATAATGTGGATTCCAGACTGCACAGAATATTCCAGCTATGGGATAAACAATATTTCATAAAGTTTCAGCATACCCTCCCTGCTCTTAAACTTTATACAATCAACTAAAGGCCAGTATACTTATGCCTACTTTTCCACTTTACCCACTTGTACTTATACACACTAAAGTCCCCCGATCGCGATACTGAGGATAAGAGCTGGCAGGTCATGTTAAAATTGTACAAGATTTTGGTTTGGCCACATTTAGAATACAGTGTACAGTTCTGGTCACCACATTACCAAAAGGATGTGGACACTTTGGAGAAGATGCAGAAAAGATTTATGAGGATGTTACCTGGGATGGAAGGTGCTAGCTATGAAGAGAGGAGAGTAGGTTAGGATTGTTTTCATTAGAAAAAAGGAGATTGAGGGGGGACCTGACTGAGGTCTACAAAACCATGAAGGATAAAGACAAGGTGGCTAGAGATAAGCTTTTTCCACGAGTGGTCACGCTTTCAAGTTGAGAGGAGAAAGGTTTAAGGGGGATACATGCATAAAGTACTTTACACAGAGGGTGGTAGGTGCCTGGAACATGTTGCCAGAGGTAGTAGAGGCAGGCATGGTAGATTCATTTAAGGTGTCTCTAGATAGATGCACGAGTAGGTGGGGAGCAGAGGAATACAGATCCTTAGGTATTGATCGATAGGTTTAAACAGTGGATTTGGATCAGCACAGACTTGGAGGGCTGAAGGACCTGTTCCTGAGCTGTAAATGTTCTTTGTTCTTTGATCCTTAGTGCTTCCCAGGGTCCTACCATTCATCATTTATTCCCTTGCTTGTTTGTCCTACCCCAAGTGCAACACTCAATGACCCAGATTAAACTTCATCTGCAACTGATCAGCCCATCTGACTAGCCCGTTTTTATCCTCTCATAGTCTAAGGCTATCCTCTTCACTAGTTACACCTCACCAATTTTTGTATGATTCGCAAAGGTACTGATCAACCCTCCTATATTTAAGTCTAAACCTTCTATATACACCAAAAACAGCATGGGACCCAACAATGACACCCATAAGGCCCAAATGGACAGACTCCCAGTCAGAAAAACACCTCTCAATAACCACCCTTTGCTTCCTGCTGCTCAGCCAATTCTGAATCCAATTTGCCAAGTTTCCTTGGATGCCATGAGCTCTTTGCTATTAGTCTCAAATGCAAGACTTGTCAAGTATGCAAAATCTTAAGCACTGTCCTTTAGACATCTGATCATTAAAAAATTCATATCAACTTGGTCAGACATCCCCTTAATTAAGCCATGCTGACTGTCCTTGATCAATCTTTCCTCTCGAAATGCAGATTAGAATTATAAATAGAACTAGAATCCCTACGGTGTGGAAACAGGCCCTTCGGTCCAACAAGTCCACACCGACCCTGCGAAAAGCAACCCACACAGACCCATTCTCCGAACCTCTATTTACCCCTGACTTGAAAACCTAGATTATGGGCAATTTAGCAAGGCTAATTCACCTAACCTGCACATTTTTGGATTATGGGAGGAAAACAGAGCACCTGGAGGAAACCCACGCAGACACAGGGAGAATGTGCAAACTCACACAGACAGTCACCCAAGGCTGGAATCAAACTCAGGTCCCTGCTGCTGTGGGCAGCAGTGCTAACCACTGAGCCACAGTGCCACCCAGATTAATTCTATCCCTCAGAATTGCTTCTAATAGATTCCCCACAAGAGGTTAGATTGGCCAGCCTGTACTTTCCTGGTTTAATTCCTTACTGCCTTCTTGAATAACAGTATCACATTGACTGTCCTCCAATCCTTCAGCATTTCTCCTGTGGTCCAAAAGGAATTGAACATTTTGCAAGCATCCTATTTCCTCCTTTGTCTCAGTCCACATGAGATATGTTTTATCAAGCCTTAGAGATTTATCTACTTGTAAGTCTGCCGACCAGTCAACCTATCTATACTGATTTACTTAATTGCATCAGAGATTTTCTCCCTGACGTCTATATTCATATTGTCCCTTGCATGAGTGAGCATTGACCCAAAGTATTAGTTTAGAACAAAAAGTACCACTAATACTGGAAATACAAAACATAAACAGAAATTACTGGACAAACTCAGCAAATCTGGCAACATCTGTGGAGAGAAAGCAGAGTTAATGTTTTGGATCCATTGACCCTTCTTTGGGACCACCCCAGGAAAAGGTTTGCAGGACTAGAAAGGTTAATTCTGCTTTCTCTCCTCAGATGCTGCCGGACCCAGCAATTTCAGCAACTGTGTTCATTTAGAACGTACATATATCTTTTGGCACTACACTTACATTACCACAGTGGTCCTTAATGGTCCCTATATTCTTCCTCATTAACCTTTAACCCTTAATGTAACTGTAAAATAACTTGGGATTTTCTTCCATTTTATCTGCCTTTTAACTGTTCAAATCTCCCTTTTAAGTTCCATCTTGCACATTCTATACAACTCTAGGGCTTCTGATGTGAACTTTGCAGCAAGGTTACTGCTGAAAGCTCTAGACAAATCACAGAGCAAACCTACATACTCACTGATGCAAGGTTAGGTTTTACTACTCATGCATACAACAGGCGATTGACGTTGCAGTACAGTTTAGCAACATAACTTACCATATTTTACTGGCAGCCACCATTTAGATTTGACACCGACATTTTAATCGAAAATTGGACAATGTAAACAATTCTAGATGCAATGATTTTCTATCTGCATTTTCAGAAGATATCATTTAGGAAAAATATTTACACCAGGGCTAGACATTTTACTTTTACGATAAATGGATTTCAAATATATTTTGAAGCAAAATATGGAGTGCTAGTCTGGGGTCAGCTATCCTTAAAACAACTATTCACTAAACAATTAGACAAGTAGATGTACGCATATCACTTATTTTTGTCTGTAGTTTTCACAGTTGCTTCTCCAGTCAACTGCAACTGTATGTAACTTGCATATAGCATTTAACACCATGACTGATTGCTTGCCAAATGTACATTATTGTAAAGTCAATAATTTAATTAAAACTCCATCCTAATCCAACAAGTTCAACATGTAGTGAAACTGTGCAGGTAATCATAGCTGTACTGTGAGAAAATGATAATTGGCAACCACAACCTATGAGTACCTACTTTTTCTCCTCGTTGGTGTTTCTGTTTTACCTCTTCGAGGAGGTGTAACTGCTGAAGGGGAGTTGGAAATGTTGGGTTGTGACATTCCAGATACAGTGAGAGAAAGTTTTGTCAGACCAACTTATCTTTACCTATCAGTCACTCTTGTAAATAGTTTAGAGCAATAAAATCTACCCAAAGTGACAGATTATTAGCTGTGGAATTTGATTGCTGAATGTACTACAAACTGATGCTCGGTGGTTTGAAAAACCATCTGGACTGTTAGTGCTTAGTTGCCATATCTCACAAGCAGCTCAAAGGGTAACAAATCCTAAACTCAGCTCTTCCAAGTTTCAAAGTTTGTGAGAAGATTTGTAGCTCGGGTGCTCGTTGTTGAGGTTCTGTTCGCCGAGCTGGGAATTTGTGTTGCAGACGTTTCGTCCCCTGTCTAGGTGACATCCTCAGTGCTTGGGAGCCTCCTGTGAAGCGCTTCTGTGATCTTTCCTCCGGCATTAGTAGTGGTTTGAATCTGCCGCTTCTGGTTGTCAACCGATCCGACATCCAGAAGCGGTAGATTCAAACCACTACAAATGCCGGAGGAAAGATCACAGAAGTGCTTCACAGGAGGCTCCCAAGCACTGAGGATGTCACCTAGACAGGGGACGAAACATCTGCAACACAAATTCCCAGCTCGGCGAACATCTTCCAAGTTTGCTTATAGCATTGCAACTCCTTCAAGTACCCAGTCGAGTGGAGGAAAAGGTTAATCCTTGTGTACCTCCAGACTTTGACTGCACAGTTGACTGCAGAGTATGAACATTGCTGCAACCTAAGTTGCAGGGTAATTTAAAAACTCTTGATAAGAATATGACCAGAGAATTTGTCAGCTCTTCACTTTGTTGCCTTGCCCTCATCTCATCTCTCAAACTGATTACAGACACACAAAGACTATGAACCAAAAGAGATCAAACAGAAAATAGAAAACACATTTCCTTTTACCTTAAATAATCTAGTTGTCAAGTAGCATAGGAATATAAAACACATTGGGTGATGGGGTCAGGGAATTATACAGCAATAAACATCAATACTTTGAATTAATTTGCAACATGTGGATTAATGTCATTAATTATGTTTCATTCATACTTGAAGGGAATTGGTGGCCTGGCAAATCAGAGGGCTGTGAGGGCAATTTCAAGGAAAGCAGTGTTAATTATGTTTATGTGGAGCTGAGATCATAGAAACCAGAATGGATAAGACAGGTTGAGTTCCTGTTCTAACAGATTTGATCAGTGAGGAGTGACACAATCTAAGTAACTTGCAATGTAAAGCAGCACATATATAATAAACACAAACGCAATGTAAACATTTTCTCTGTGGGCCTCAAATTCAGTAGGGGTAGATGCAAAGAACTCAAACAAATAATTCAAACGTTTTCACCACTTACTGTGCTTCTCTACACAATTTCCTTTCTCATCTTCAACAAAATCAGAGAGACATGGCCCACAGTGATCAAATCCTGGCATGCAATGTTCACGTCGCTTTATGGTGCAGTCCAGTTTACCAGGGCAGGTTCCAGCTGAGGGACACAGATGAAAATCAGTTCAGCAAACTGGCAGATTTTGCACATCTTAAGATGACAAACAAAACAATCTGTCGATCTCATCTTCTTGCACTTAACCCCATTACTACCTACCTGTGTTCTTGTCCATGCAGGTTTCTTATTGAGAAGTTAAATAAGATGTGGTACAGCAAAATAGCTAGAACAGTTTCTACACAACTTATTTGAGTGCATCAGATTGGTCTCTCCAACAGCCAAATAGGATGCCAGTCTCTCAATTGCTAAGTATTGCATCATCAGCAAAGAGAAAAGATTACTAATAATTTGGGTAGTCCTTTTACAGACAGCATTAGTAAAATGGGCCAATGTTGCCCTCGTTTCACACAGTACATTATAATTCTAAATTAAAAACCACACAACACCCGGTTATAGTCCAACAGGTTTAATTGGAAGCACTAGCTTTCTGAGCACCACTTCCAATTGTTGGACTATAACCTATTGTTGTGAGATTTTTAACTTTGTACATCCAAGTCCAACACTGGCATCTGTAAATTATAATTCTAAAGCAGACTGACTACCACTTACAGGAGGACATAGCGTCTCTAGATTGAATGGAATGCTTGGAGTTCATCCATAGTTCATTATGTACTTGCTGCTTCTTGTATTTACACTAAGTTTCATAACTTCATTCAGGTAGCACCCACTTTACAGCAGGAGCTAGATTTTTCAATAATCTCAGTTCGAGAGAAAATATGTTCAACAGAACCACTGTTAGCGAGTTTTGAGAAGTTTGCAGCTTAGGTTGAGTTCTGGATGTAGGTTTTCTCACTGAGCTGGAAGGTTCATTTTCAGATGTTTCGTCACCATACAAGGTAACATCTTCAATGAACAATCTGGAGGCTCACTGAAGATGTTACCTAGTATGGTGATGAAACGTTTGAAAATGAACCTTCCAGCTCAGCAAGCAAAACTACATCCAGAACCACTGTTATTGCCTGTTTCACTTTTTGTTAAAGAAATCAAATTTACATTGATGCAATAAAAACAGAAGATGAAGGAAATGCTTCACAGATCAAGCAGCAGATTTAGGAAGAGGGAAGGGTCAATAGTATGTCTCTACAGGATGTGAGCTCCAATCTCATTTAGAGTCACAGAGATGGACAGCATGGAAACAGACCCATCGTCCACGCCGACCAGATATACTAGATTAATCGTGTTCCATTTGCCAGCATTTGGCCCATATCCCTCTAAACTCTTCCTATTCATATACCTATCCAGATGCCTTTTAAACGTTGTAATTGTACCAGCCTTCACCACTTCCTCTGGCAGATCATTCCATACATGCATCACCCTCTCGATGATAAAATTGTCCCTTAGGTCCCTTTTAAATCTTTCCCCTCTCACCCTAAACCTATGGTCTCTAGTTCTGGATTCCCCCACCTCAGGGAAAA
Organism: Chiloscyllium plagiosum; assembly: GCF_037043375.1. Lineage (NCBI taxonomy): Eukaryota > Metazoa > Chordata > Chondrichthyes > Orectolobiformes > Hemiscylliidae > Chiloscyllium > Chiloscyllium plagiosum. The sequence continues at coordinate 45,819,204 of NW_028270159.1, forward strand.
GACCTTGTCTATTTACCCTATCCATGCCCTTCACCCCTCAGCCTACAACACTCCAGGGAAAACAGCCCCAGCCTATTCAACCTCTCCCTATAGCTCAAACCCTCCAACCCTGGCAACATCCTTGTAAATCTTTTCTGAACCCTTTCAAGTTTCTCAACATTCTACCTATAGCAGGGAGATTAGAATTGCACACAAAAGTTCAGAAGGATTTGGAGGGATATGGGCCGGGTGCTGGCAGGTGGGACTAGATTGGGTTGGGATATTTGGTCGGCATGGAGGGGTTGGACTGAAGGGTCTGTTTCCAGGCTGTACATCTCTTAATGAACCTGTTGGACTAAAACCTGGTATCATATGATTCTGATTTTGTCTACGCCTCAGTCTAACACTGGCATCTCCACTTCATTTCTAAAAGGATTACAATGTATCATTTATCAACCTATTTAAACATACATCAAGTTTAAATACTTCAAAGAATTACACAATAAATGGGGAAAATTGAATTGTTCTATCAAAAAGCCAGCACAGACAATAACAGGGTGACTTGGTTATTTCTATTCAGAGTCATTTTAATAATTCAGTTATAAGAACCAATTTAAAAGGTCAAGACATCAAAGACAAAGTCACTCCAATAATTTATTATATAAGACATAAAATTCCTCACCTTTGTGCATTCATTGAATGACTGACTGACTGATTTATTCTCACATGTATCTGGAGATAGAGTGAAAAGTGTTCTGTCACCACAATCCGGCACCATTTTGCAGTACAAAAGATTTTTAAAAGTACTTAAACACAGTTCATTTTCATCGGTTGAGGTCCCAAACACAGCTTCAGGACTTCTGCAAGGCCCCCTTTCTTGGCCTACTGCAGCCAATGACCCTGCTCCTGTCATTGACATTGCTGCAGTCGATGTCTTACTGCTGCATAAAGAGTCCCCACACCGGGTCTAGGAAGTCAGGCATCCCCACTCCATCATCGCTTCAGCCGACTCCCCGCTGCCATTCCAGGAGTCCACACATTACGCCTACAAGCTAGGAGTCACCACCAACACCGTTCAAGTCTCATGATATCAGGAAGATGGAGACAGGAAAAAGAAGAAAGACAAAAAGGAGACCCAGATGGGCTCAGCCTAACACTACCTATAGTGCCAGCACCGCCATCTTGAGGTCAGGTCACATGGAGTTAGGAAAAATGGCATAAATAAATTTTGAACAGAAAAATACTTTTGTGGCAGCAAAATTTGTCAAAATATCCATGACTGCTGTGTAAGGTTACATTAATACACTATTTAGACCCTAAGACATAGGAAAAGAAATTAGGTCATTCAGCCCATCCAGTCTGCTCTGCCATTCAATCACGGTTGATAAGTTTCTCAACCACAATCTGTCGCTTTCTCTCTGCAACCCTTTGCTAACTGAATTAATTAGAAATCTCTTCTGATAAACTGCTATGACAGTCTAAAAAAAATCAGCCATCTTTCTGCAAACTAACATATTGGTCTTAAAAATAATTATATTCAGTGATCTTGGGTTCTATTTATACCAATCATCTCACCAAGTTAATAGCTAAACATTAGGACTGTAATGTGGAGTAGGATCAAAACATTTTAGGAACTCAAAAGAATGAAAGGTAACATCTGATTCTCTTCAAAGTTCTTGTAACTATTTCCATAAAATCAATGTAACCCATAAATAACTGCCAGCATGCAAGGAATTGGCATTCTCCTATCATTATAAGGAAGCAAACCCTGTAGTTTCTCAAACTAAAGATGATGGTGGTATGGTGAACTTGCATGCAACACAACATAGGAAATAGAAGCACCAAATTGATTTGACTGCTCATTTAATATTGTGAACAAACATGAAATCTTCAGACTCAGGTTTAAGTCATCTGCGCATTCAGCACAGTCAGCAAGGAAGAAGTGAAGACTTCATGGTAATTCTCAACAGGAATATCTCAGCAAGCTGTTAAGAAAAAAGTATTTCAGTCCTGGTAAAAGCTGTGTACCTACAAAGTTATTAACGCTCTTGAGAAGGTTAATTAGTAATGTCAAAGCAGATACAACCTGCATTGCAGGATGGTTGTCTGTGGGAGTGTTGTGGAATCAGAATTCAGTGGTGAACAACCAATTGTAGTCACTGTGGGTAAAGCTTCAAATCCATGACGGTCAGGGAAACTTTAACATGGCACACTAAGCCAGGCTAGAAAACTGAGCAGTTAAAAAATCACTTACAGCACAGATTGAACATTGCGACTATACCAAGCTGGCACCAGGAGGCACAAATACAGAACCTGATCTAAAGGGCCACAAAGCAAATATCAATAAAAGGATACAAACCAGGGTGCATCACAAAGCCAGGAATTAAAGTAGTAAAACTAGACCAATTAAGAGCCTTGGCAGAACTAGTCTAATGGGGAAAGAAAACTGGGAGTTTTTAGTCAGGCTATGGCAAACGCAGAAGATCCTTCATAAGAGCCACAATAAAGGCAGGAATCATTTAAACCATAAGGAATGGGAATCATTCAGTAGAAGGTTGATTCAAGTGGAGTTGCTAATGAACACCTGAACAGCAACATAGAGCTCTATAGCTGTTGTTATTACTATGAAAAAAAATTTAAGCAAACAAAAAATATATTAAATATTATTAGGGCGGCATGGTGGCTCAGTGGTTAGCAGTGCTGCCTCACAGCACTAAGGTCCCAGGTTCGATTCCAGCCTCGGACAACTGTCTTGTGGAGTTTGCACATTCTCCCCGTGTCAGCATGGGTTTCCTCCGGGTGTTCTAGTTTCCTCCCACAATCACAAAGATGTGCAGGTCAGGTGAACTGACCATGCTAAATTGCCCATAGTGTTAGATGCATTAGTCAGAGGGAAATGGGTCTGGGTGGGTTACTCTTCGGAGAGTCGGTGTGGACTTGTTGGGCCGAAGGGCCTGTTTCCACACTGTATGGAATCTAATCCAATCATTAGGAAGACATGGTATTAGAAAAAAAAATTGCCAGGAAGACATAACTTCAGACATGGGTCAAATGGAACACAGGAATAATCATCTTGGAGAAAACAATTTATGACATGCAGAGAAGTTTCCAATTGAATACAATGTTAGAAGCTGCACAAGCATTTATATTGCTGGGCAAAATTAGAAAGAAAGCAGATACAGCTCACCAAGGAGATAAATGAAGCAACAACCTGAATCTAGAGAAAGCAGTTTAGATAATGAGTGAAGCATAAGTCCAAAGGCAACACAGGTCAATCCTAGCACAGGAGATCAGCAGAATCTGTTCATATTTAAAGATACACAACATAAAATATGGAACACAAGAAACCAGTACAGTGAATATGCCAGGAACCAGACAGAAACTTTGTAAAGTTAAGGACAGATGGCTAAGAAACCACTAAAAGTGGAACAATCAATCTTAGACAGCTGGTAGAGGATTTAATAGTAGTCTAGCAGCCATAAGATTAGTTACGTTGGTATAAAACATTTGTTTCATACCATCAACATGATGGGAATATGGGACTGTGGACTGTACTGCAGTACACAAATTTTTCCACTGCTATCAACACTGATAAGCACTCAGACTACAAGAGTCTGAGAATAAAAACAAGCGATGAGATAGATAATTAATAATATACTCTACCGGAGCTAATTGAGGAGAGTTGACAGTTATTTCATTATTAATACAAATGGTTGTGTTTGAAGGAAACAGTATAAACCGATCAACAATTTTGAGTATGAAACCTATGTATACCAGCACAATTCTACAGGAGTATTTAGAAAATAAATCAAGTGACACAGGTTAAAGCTAGGCACATTGAACACCATAAAGTCCACCAAGAAAGAATTAACAAAGTCCAATGATTCAAGATACTGCAGAATAATTGCTTGTTTCAGAGATTCAGGACACTGCAAATAAGAATTGCCCATTTCAGCAGGGAGCATGTATCCCAGTAAGGATACCTAAGAGATTAAAAGCTCCCCATTTCAAAGAATCTAAAGACCTCAGACTGTCAGAAAGTGAATCAAAAATAATAGTCTTATAAAACATAGAACAATACAGTGCAGAACAGGCCTTTCGGCTCTCGATGTTGCGCCAACCTGTGAACTAATCTAAGCCCATAACCCCTACACTATCCCATCATCATCCATTTGCTTATCCAAGGACTGTTTAAATGCCCCTAACATGGCTGAGTTAACTACACTGGCAGGAAAGCCATTCCACGCCGTTACCACTCTGAGTGAAGAACCTGCCTCTAACATCTCTCTTAAATCTATCACCCGTCAATTTGCAGCTATGCCCCCTCGGACAAGATGATGTCATCATCAGAGGAAAAAGACTCTCGCTGTCCACCCTATGTAATCCTCTGATCATCTTGTAGGTCTCTATTAAATCACCTCTTAGCCTTCTTCTCTGCAATGAGAACAGACCCCAGTCCCTCAGCCTTTCCTCATAAGAACTTCACTTAAGACCAGGCAACATCCTGATAAATCTCCTCTGCACCTTTTCTAACGCTTCCACATCCTTCCTGTGACCAGAACTGCACACAATACTCCAAGTGAGGCTGCACTAGCATTTTGTACAGTTGCAACATGACATCACAGCTCTGGAACTCAATCCCTCTCCCAATAAAACCTAATATACTGTATGCCTTCTTAACAGCACTATCAACCTGGGTGGCAACTTTTAGGGATCTACATACATGGACACCAAGATCCCTCTGCCCGTCCACACTACTAAGAATCTTTCCATTGACCTGGTATTCTGCCTTCCTGTTATTCTTCCCAAAGTGAATCACCTCACATTTATCTGCATCGAACTCCATTTGCCACCTTTCAGTCCAATTTTGCAGTTTATCCAAGTCTCCCTGCAGCCTGCAACATTCTTCCACACTGTCCACCACTTCACCACTTTACTATTGTCTGCAAACTTACTAACCCATCCACTTATGCCTGCGTCCAAGTCGTTTATAAAAATGGTGAACAGCAATGGTCCAAAAACAAATCCTTGCGGCACACCACTAGTAACCGGACTACAGACTGAATATTTTCCACCACTCATTGCCTTCTGACAGAAATCCAAACTGCTAAATAACCTTCAATCCCATGCCTCTGCATATTCTCCAGTAGCCTCCCATGTGGGAATTTATCAAAGGCTTTACTGAAGTCCATGCACACCACATCAACTGCCCTACCCTCATCCGCATGCTTGGTCACCTTCTCAAATAACTCAATGAGATTTGTGAGACACGACCTGCCCTTGACGAATCCATGTTGACTATTTCCAATCAAATTGTTGCTTGCTAGATGATTATGAATCCTATCTCTTATAATCCTTTACAAACCTTTTCCTACAACAGATAAGGCTCACTGATCTATAATTACCTGGGTCATCTCTACTGCCTTTCTTGATCAAGGGCACAAGGCTGTCTTCCATCCAACAAACTGCCAGTCATAGTCATAAAGCACAGAAACTGATCCTTTGGTCCAACATGTCCACACGGATCTGACATCCCAATCTGACCCGGTCCCATTTGTCAGCATTTGACCATATCCCTCTAAACCCTTCCTATTCATATATCCATCCAGATGCCTTTTAAATGCTGTAATTGCACCAGCCTCCACCACTTTCTCTGGCAGTTCATTCCATACACACACTATCCCTCTGGGTGAAATAGTTACCTCTCAAGTCCATTTTAAATCTTTCCTCTCCCATTTAAACCTATGCCCTCTAGTCTTGGATTCCCTCATCCTAGGAAAAAGACCTAGGATGAGGGAATTCACCCTATCCTTGCCACTCATGATCTTATGAATCACTATAAGGTCATCCCTCAGCCTCCAACACTTCAAGGAAAAATTCCCAGCTTATTCAGCCTTTTTTTCTTCTTTATTCATTCATGGAATGTGGGTATTGCTGACCGGGCAGCATTTATTGCTGATCCCTAATTGCCCAGAAAGCCGTTAAGAGTCAAACACGCTGCTGTTGGTATGGAGTCACATGTAGACCAGACCCATTATGGATGGCAGTATCCTTTCCTAAAGAACATGAGTGAACCAGGTGGATTTTCCAACAATCGACAAGGGATTTGTGGTCATCATTAGATTCTTGACTCCAGAAATTTATTGAAATCAAATTCCATCTGCTGTGGCGGGATTTGAACCCAGATCCCCAGAATATTAATAGGGTCACCGGATTAACAGTCCAGCAATAATACCACTAAGCCATCACCTCCCCATATACTCAAACCCTGCAGTCCTGGAAACATACCCGCACAATTTCATCAACAGATGGCTAAGGGAAAGACAACGGAACGAGGACATGCCGCAACCCAAAGGACTAGCCACACTACCATACATCAAGAGCATTTCCGAACTGACAGCCAGACTACTGCGACCACTAGGACTCATAACAGCACACAAACCAACAGCCACTCTCAGACAACAACTCACCAGAACGAAGGACCCGATACCCAGCATGAGCAAAACCAATATAGTGTACAAAATACCATGCAAGGACTGCACAAAACACTATATAGGACAAACAGGAAGACAGCTAACGATCCGCATCCATGAACACCAATTAGCCACGAAACGACACAACCAGCTATCCTTAGTAGCCACACACGCAGATGACAAGCAACATGAGTTCAACTGGGACAACACTACTATTATAGGACAAGCCAAACAGAGAACAGCCAGGGAATTCCTAGAGGCATGGCACTCATCCACAGACTCAATCAATAAGCACATCGACCTGGACCCAATATACCGGCCACTGCAACAGACAGCTGGAACTGACAAGCAGAAGCGGCAGATTCAAACCACTACAAATGCCGGAGGAAAGATCACAGAAGCGCTTCACAGGAGGCTCCCAAGCACTGAGGATGTCACCTAGACAGGGGACGAAACGTCTGCAACACAAATTCCCAACTCGGTGAACAGAACCACAACAACAAGCACCAAAGCTACAAATCTTCTCACAAACTTTGAACTTACTATTAACTGTATAAGTCCTACCCTGGCTTGGCCCTACCAAAATATTGCACCTTACATTTATCGAAATTAAACTCCATCTGCCACTCCTTGGCCCACTGGCTCATCTGATGAAGGTGCTATTGTACACTGAGATAATCATCTTCACTGTCCACTACACCACCTATTTTGGTATCATCTGCAAATTACTAACCATACCTCCTATGTTCACATCCAAATCATTTATATAAATGACAAAATGCAGCGATCCCAGCACTGATCCTTGTGGCACACTGCTAGTCACAGGCCTCCAGTCCAAAAAACAACCCTCTTCCACCATCGTCTGTCTCCTAATTTCAAGCTAATTTTGTGTCCAATTGGCTAGCTCCCTCTGGATCCCATGAGATCTAATCCTATTAACCAGTCTACCATGCGGAACCTTGTCGAAAGCTCTGCTCAAGTACATTTTCACAACATAAACTGCTCTGCCTTCAATCTTTTTTGTCACTTCAAAACCTCAAGTTTGTCAGACATGATTTCCCATGCACAGAGCCATGCTGACTATCCCTAATCAGTCTCTACCTTTTGAAATACATGTAAATTCTGTTCCTCAGAATCCCCTGGCTTTTCTCAGTAAGGGGCCAAGCAATTTTTTCTCTCACTTCCCACAAAATTCGGGGAACACTAGGTCCCAGGGATTTATCTACCTTTATGCATTTTACAACCTTTTCTGTCAACTGAACCCTTTTCAAGACGTCACTATTTATTTCCCCAAGTTCAAACGCCTTCTTCACCACCCTGTCTACCTGCTACACAAAGAGACATGGGTATGCATAGATCACTGAAGGTGGCAGCACAGCTAGATATGATAGTTTAAAAAAAAGCTTATGGCATGCTTGTCTTCATTGGAAAGGGCATTGAGTATAAAGATAGACAATGCTATGCTGCAGCTTTATAGAACTATAGTTAGGCAGCACTTGGAATATTGCGTACAGTTCTGGTCACCACACTACCAGAAGGATGCTGATGCTTTCAAGAGGGCACAGAAAAAGGTTTACTACAATGTTGCCTGGTACGAGGGATTTTTAGCTGTGAAGAATGGCTGGTTAGACTGGGTTTGTTTTCACTGGAACGCAGGAGATGGAAGGATGACCTGTCAGAACTTCATAAGACTGTGAATGACATGGATAGAGTAGAAAGTATGAGGCTTTTTCCCAGGGTGGAGGGGTCAATTACTAGGGGGCACAGGTTCAAGATGCAGGGACGAGTTACATGTGATGTTTCTCACACAGGTAAGTGCCTGGAATGCACCGCCAGGAAAGGTGGTGAAAGCAGAAAAATAGCAGCATTCCAGCAGCTCTTGGATGGATACATGAATAGGAAGGGAATAAAGGGATACTGATCCTGTCAGTGAAGTCAGTTTTAGTATGGAAGGTCAAATATGGTACTGAAGGGCCCGTTCCTGTACTGTATTGTTCTTTGTTCTTCCCTAGCTTCCATGTCTTTCTCCACAGTAAAGACTAACATAAAGTACTCATTTAGTACCTCACCCATCTCCTGTGGTTCCACACACAGATGGCCATGTTGATCTTTCAGGAGCACTACTTTCTCCCTAAATTCGCCTTCACTCTCTTTGCAAAGTTATCTCATGTCACCTTTCTGCCCTACTGATTTCACTCAAGAATATTCCTATTGTCCTGTTACTCTTCAAGGGATTCACTCAATCCCAGCTGTCTATACCTAATATATGCTGTCTTTCTCTTGACCAGAGCCTTAATTTCTGTGGCCATAGAGTCATAGACCCTTCGGTCCTACCCATCGATGCCAACCAGATATCCCAACGCAATCTAGTCCCACCTGCCAGCACCCGACCCATATCCCTCCAAACCCTTCCTATTCATATACCCATCCAAATGCCTCTTAAATGTTGCAATTGTACCAGCCTCCACCACATCCTCTGGCAGCTCATTCCATACACGTACCACCCTGTGTGTGAAAAAGTTGCCCCTTAGGTCTCTTTTATATCTTTCCCCTCTCACCCTAAACCTATACCCTCTAGTTTGGACTCCCCGACCCCAGGGAAAAGACTTTGTCTATTTATCCTATCCATGCCCCTCATAATTTTGTAAACCTCTATAAGGTCACTCCTCAGCCTCCCATGCTCCAGGGAAAACAACCCCAGCCTGTTCAACCTCTCCCTGTAGCTCAGATCCTCCAACTCTGGCAACATCCTTGTAAATCTTTTCTGAACCCTTTCAAGTCATCCAGCATTCCCTTAATCTACCAGCCTTGCTCTTTGCACTAACAGGAATATAGTATCCATGAACTCTTAGTTTTGTTTTATTGATTTGTGGGATGTGGGCATTGCTGGCTGGCCAGCATTTATTGCCCATCCCTAGTTGTCCTTGAGAAGGTGACGGTGAGCTGTGAGTCAGTGCATTTCATCTGCTGTGGTTTGATCCACAATGCCATTACAGAGGCAATTCCAGGAATTTGACCCCAAGACAGTGATATATTTCCAAGTCAGGTTTGAAAGTGGCTTGGAGAGGAACTTTAAGGTGGCAGTGTTCCCATGTATCTGTTTCCCTTGTCCTGCTAGATAGTAGTGGTCGTGAGTTTATAAGGTGCTGTCTAAGGATCCTTGGTGAATGTGGGCAGTGCATCTTGTCGGCAGTGCACACTGCTACTACTGACCATTGATGGTGGGGGCACTGGATACTTGTGGACTTTGTGCCAATCAAGTGGGCTGCTTTGTCCTGGATGGTGTCAAGCTTCTTCTGTGTTGTTGCAGCTGCACCCATCCAGGCAAGTGGGGAGTATTCCATCACATTCTTGACTTGTGCATTGTAAGTGGTGGACAGGCTTTGGGGAGTCAGGAAGTGAGTTACTCACCACAGTATTTCTAAGCTCAGACCTGCTCTTGCAGTCAGTGTTTATATGGCAAGTCCAGTTGAGTTTCCGGTCAATGATAACCCAAGAATGTTGACAGCGAGGGATTCAGTGATGGTGACACTATTGATTGTCAAAGGCTGGTGGTTAAATTGACCATCACCAATAAGAGACATTCTTAAAGATCTCCCACTCCCCATTAATCCCTTGACCTGCGAATAGCCTCCCCGAATTGAGGGTTTAAAATCTGAATTTAGCCTGTTGTCGGAAGCAACAAGTTTATGTAGGCTTTTATTAACCACAAAATGACTTTTCAATTTAAAATAACAACAAAATGGCTTCAAGTTATGATTTGACACTGTGAACCTGCATTTCTGCTGAGTTAGCTGAACTAGAAGATAAAGCAGACGACAATGAAGTCTTCATAAAATGAATCATAAGACATTAACTGACCATTCGAACTAACCTTGAACTGTCAGTATGAGATGATGATGTGCGTAAGACCAAACCATTTCCCAGGAACTATCATTGGGTTAACCTGCTGTTAATCATGTCACCTTATTACATTTGATTGGTCTTTCCTTGTAATTAAGGCTGTACTGTCTCTTAAAAAACATATAAAAATTGCTTATCATTCAATTGTAATTGTGCAATTTCTCCACGGAACACAGAAGCTTTTAACCTCTGTGTTGCTGGACACATCTGCGCCAGGCTGCCTTATTTCATTAAACTGGTAACCTTGTTTTAAACAGACCATATTCCTAATGATTCTTTTGACCAATCTCGAAACTGAGGCGCCCCTCTTTGGGGGGGTCTAGATCTTCACAATCAACTTTTGAAAGTTCCTGTCAAAATTAGCCTTAATCCAATTCAGAACTTCTAACTTTTTGGTCAGTTCTATCCTTTTCCATAACTATTTTAAAACCAATAGAATTATGATCACTTGTCCCAAAGCGCTCCCCCACTGACACTTCATTCACTCACCTTTACTTATTTCCAAATAGAACATCAAGTATTGCTCCTTCTCTACTAAGTACATCTACATATTAAATAAGGAAGCTTTCTTGTACATACTTAAATTCCTTCCCATCCAAGCCCTTAACACTATGACAGTCTGAGTCAATGTCTGGGAAGTTAAAATCCCCTACTATTACAATCCTATTATTCTTACAGATATCTAAGATCCCCTTGCATATTTGCTTCTCAATTTCCTGCTGACTATTGGGTGGTCTATAATGCAGTCCTAACAAAATGATCATCTCTTTCTTATTTCTCAGTTTCACCCAAATAACTTCACTGGATGATCTCCCAGGAATATCCTCCCTAAGTACAGTCATAATGTTCTTCCCCTAACCAAAACACCACTCTCCTTCCTCTCTTGCCTCCCTTTTGTAGCATTTATAACCCAGAACGTAGAGCTGCCAATCCTTCCCTTCCTAGGGACATGTTTCTGTAACAGCTATGATATTCCAGTACCATGTCTTCCAACTCCAAAGAGAATGTGTTCCAGGAGATAGCGAAACCTCCAGATTGCTTGAATTTGTCAAATCAGAGAGTTAAGAACTTTGGCTAATGGTATGTTATGTAAACACAGTGTACCATATTAGCACACAATAAACTTACATCATACTAGATACAAGACTCTTTCAGTTAGACTAGGAAATAGTTTTCTTCTACCACCCATAGTTTCCTGTACATAAAGGGAATGGTGGCAGCAGCCTTTATTATCAGCAGCAGCTAATTTAGCATGGTAAGCTAGCAAGCCTGTACAACAGTTAATACCTTGAAGACAGAAAGCTGGCTGCAGTATTTTCAGAATCTATAATTAAAAACAAGATCTGAAGTGAAATTTAGAAGCCTGAATAAACATTTGTCTATTTTGTACAAAGATAGCCCAGAAGTGAAGTACTTCTTGCCTGGCCCATGTTGTACGAACAATTAATAGGATTTGCTTGGGAATCATTCAGTCCTACTAGCTGACAAGGCCAAGTTCATATTTTATGATTTATCATCAGTTAAATCACCTCACTAACTGGCAAGTACAGTAATCAATCAATCATTGTCTAATGATCATAGCTGAATGAAGTACAACTATTTTGATATAATGTTAGGAGCTGACAAGAGAAATGAATTTGATGGCAAACAAAATCTTCAGCTTACCGAATACGTACACATTATGACAGACACTAAAGTACACTGGCTACAAGACAGCCCAAGGCATAAGTCTGAGGCTAACCGCAAGATCACATACCAGCTATCAAGTGCAGCTAACAAAATTACAAATAGCAGTTTGTTTGGCTGTGAGCTACCTAATCTTAAGATACAAGTTAAAGCTTTTCAATTCGCATTTTGCCTGAAGCCATATAACTGGTCAACAGCTAACAAAGTGCACTATGCCTAAACAGACCCTTATTTCTTGTTCTTTATCCGCAGGGAAGGAATATGGAGGAGTACACATGAACAAAATCTAGTGTTTTTGCCGTCAGCAAAAGATGTTTCCAAACAGAAAACAAATGGTAATGCAAACATACCATGTTATGCAGGCAATTAAAAGTTTTTTTTTCCTTGGGGGATTCAGGTAATTTCATTTGGCAGGAGCTGGACACCTTATTTCACTTTCAAAAAGCTTTTTTTGCTTGAATAATGGATGCTGGCAGATGTAGGGAATTTGTCTCCATGACAACAGCCCACAAGCTGAAACAAATGTGTTACTAATGGTTCATATTCCAGCTAGGGCTTTAAAAAAATCGTTGAAGCTTATAAAATGTTGTTTACGAAGGGAATGCAAATAGCTGATTTCTCTCAACACCAACAGTACACTTGCAGCCTCCAGGGCAACCTAGCCCAGTAAGAGGAATTACCACCAAACAAATCATGCAGAGATGGAAGAGTAACTTAAATGAGGCTCTAAAATATAACACTGTATCTTAAAATACATACTCTTGTCTCCTCACATTTACTCTACACTTGCCAACTTATGTTGCGTTACATTTCACTTCTTTTACTGTACCTGAATGGCTACCTTTCTGTTTGAGCTTATATAGCTAGTGTAGGGAAAGCCATGGGAAATCAGAAACAATTCAATTAACTTTCCTGTGATGAATCTTTATCTTTGGTGTCCACAATGGGAACACAGGTCAAGCCTTGAGCTGGAGTCAAACTTGAGGCAGAAACGCAGTCAAGTGGATAGTTATTCAGTAAATATTTGATTAAAACGTGAACAACTCCTCAACTGACATTTATCCCATCCCCAAATACCTACCCTCACCTTTACACTGTTAAAATGAAGTTTCCTAGAAAACAACATGTTTGCATTTCCTTAAGGTCCCGGATCAGAAGATTCCAGTAGAAATGCCAGAAGAGTTGAGAGAAGCTTTGGACACAGTGCCAATTTACTAGGCATTACTGCTGTTTGGAAGATTCAGGGTCTTAATATTTAACCACTAGATAAATTCACATTGCATTTATTGAATTTAAATTGAAACATTGATAAAATGCCTTTTTGCCACCAAAGCATAAAGTCAGAGAGCTACAGTACAAAAAATTTTTCGCCCATCATGTGTCCAATTCAAAAACTGCTTGACGATGCTAATCCCATTTTCTAGGGTTGGCCCAGAGCCTTGTATGCCTTGGCATCGCAAGTACACATCTAAACACTTAAATGTTAATAGGGTTTCTGCCTCAACCACTCTTATGGGCAGTGAAAGAAATTTCAAAGTAAGGGAAAAGAGTGCTAAATCATTGCCAAACATCATAGGAGATTAGAGTGGTGCTGGAAAAGCACAGCAGATTAGGCAGCATCCGAGGAGCAGGAAAATCGACGTTTTAGGCAAAAGCCCTTCATCAAGAATATTATGGTATTACCATAGAGAATACAGCAATTAGACTATGACTGACAGTTAACTGCCAAGCTTTTAATAAATCTAAGCCAAATAGGCTGACTGACTGGTTAAGGTATTAACCTAAAGGGGGATCCAGAGAATGACTGTCATCTGTTGAGTTGAAAAAGGCAGATTTGGTGTACCATGATGTGTAACGTCACACACTGTACAACTGCACGACACTGTAAGCTTGATTGTCAGTCATAAACTGGTCAGTATAACTCTTTGCACAAACAAGATTATTTAGCAAATGCTGTCTAACCACAAAATCAAATTTAATATTGTGACATTGCTTTGAGTTGTGCAAGCAAAGTTTGTCTGGCTACAGTCAATACCTTGCTACTTGTTAACAGGTAAAAGGATATATTGCTTGATATGAAACACCAGCTTTTGGACATATGGCCTATATACGTACCATCACAGTGGCACTGAGACTGATCTCCCACAAGCTGCTGGGGGAGAGTTCTGACAGATTCTAACTTGCCATGATATAATGTTGCGATACAAATTTTCATGGCTTTCTTGAATGACACTACTGACATCCTAACAATCTCAAATACTTGAGTACGTAAACACTATCATTATCCATATCCTTTTATGGTCTTCGTGAATGTGAAGGAATCCTTTACCACATATATGTCAATTTTACTCAAAAATGGCTATAGCAAACTTTGCAAGTTTATGTTCAGGATTGGATGTAGAACAAGATAGGCTGTAGAGATACAAAGCCTGCGCGTGCCTTGGGCAGGCCATGTATATGCAGTGATCTGAGAGGACAACCTCCATCATATATATGACTGGGCAGCTTGGCACTCTTCCAGTCCAGCGAGCATTTTTTTTTAAAAGTTTGCTTTCGAGTAAGGCTGCCTCAGCAAGCTGAGTAGCAGATTCAATTAATAAGATATTGCACCCACCATTAACAAAGACAAGTATTTTGTTGACAGGTTACACTAGTTAGGGATGACGATTCACAATACTTTGTTGTGTTTATTAGATTTGGCTAGAAGATTCTCAACACTACCAGCGTTCATGCTGTATGTGAAAATCAAACATGTTGCTCAGAATCCTGTAAAAAATGTGCACTGGATCAGTTGAGGTATTTTCAGTGTTGGAGCTGACTTCTTTGAATTCTAGGAGCAATTATTGTTTTATAAGATGTTGCATTGTTTTTGAAACTTTTGAAAAAAGAAATCAAAGCAACAGCACTTTAAAAAGGAGAGGGTGAGACAAAGGTAGTGCCCACTTGGGAAGTGAATCAAACAGAGAAATAAACCTGCAAAACTGCCTTACTCAGCAGTGAACCTGCACAGCTAACTACTTCTGCTGTTTGGTTTCAAGTATTTCTGGACATCACAGTTAGTCTCAGAAAAATAAACCAACAGTGAAATTCACAGCTGACCTTGGAGAAACTGGTGCGGGGGATTCACAGCAGGACAGCAGCTAAGTGGCTAGTTTTTAAAGTGTAGGTGTTGTGAAGTCATGTTCCACTGTACAGGACACTGGGTATGCTACATTGGGTATGCTACTGTATCGGCGCTACCTCGTGCTCCCACGAGGAGGTTGAACAGTTCATCCACTACACTAACACCTTCCACCCCGACCTCAAATTCACCTGGACAGTCTCGGACTCCTCCCTCCCCTTCCTAGACCTTTCTGTTTCTATCTCAGGCGACCGAATCAACACGGACATCTACTACAAACCAACCGACTCCCACAGCTACCTGGACTACACCTCCTCCCATCCTGCCCCCTGTAAAAACGCCATCCCATTCTCCCAATTCCTTCGTCTCCGCCGCATCTGCTCCCAGGAGGACCAGTTCAAAATACGTACAACACAGATGGCCTACTTCTTCAAGGACCGCAATTTCCCCCCCGACGTGGTCGACGGTGCCCTCCACCGCATCTCCTCCACTTCCCGCTCCTCCGCCCTTGAGCCCCACCCCTCCAACCGCCACCAGGACAGAAGCCCACTGGTCCTCACCTACCACCCCACCAATCTCCATGTACAGCGCATCATCCGCCGTCACTTCCGCCACCTCCAAACAGACCCCAGCACCAAGGATATATTTCCCTCCCCTCCCCTATCAGCTTTCCGTAGAGACCACTCCCTCCGCGACTCCCTTGTCAGATCCACACCCCCCACCGACCCAACCTCCACTCCCGGCACCTTCCCTTGCAACCGCAGGAGGTGCAACACTTGCGCCCACACCTCCCCCCTCACTTCTCTCCAAGGCCCCAAAGGAAACTTCCATATCCGCCACAGATTCACCTGCACCTCCACCCACATCATCTACTGCATCCGCTGCAGCCGGTGTGGCCTCCTCTATATTGGGGAGACAGGCCGCCTACTTGCGGAGCGATTCAGAGAGCACCTCTGGGCCACCCGGACGAACCAACCCAACCACCCTGTAGCACAGCATTTCAACTCCCCCTCCCACTCCACTGAGGATATGCAGGTCATTGGACTCATCCACCGCCAAACCACAACAACGCGACGGTCGGAGGAAGAGCGTCTTATCTTCCGACTGGGAACCCTCCAACCACAGGGGATGAACTTGGACTTCACCAGTTTCTTCATCCCCCCTCCCCCCACCTTGTCTCAGCCGAATCCCTCCAGCCCGGCACCGCCTTCCTGACCTGCAGTCTTCTTCTTGACCTCTCCGCCTCCATCCTACTCCGACCTATCACCCTCACCTTGACCTCTTTCCACCTATCACATTTCCAACGCCCCTCCTCCAAGTCCCTCCTCCCTACCTTTTATCTTCTCCTGCTGAACACTCTCTGCTCATTCCTGAAGAAGGGCCTGTGCCCGAAACGTCGAATCTCCTGTTCCCTGGATGCTGCCTGACCTGCTGTGCTGTTCCAGCAATAAAGTTTCAACTTTGATCTCCAGCATCTGCAGACCTCACTTTCTCCTATGCTACATTTGGCACTGTGGCCTCCCTACTATAGGAAGGATGTTGTGAAAAGTTTCAGAAAAGATTTACAAGTATGTTGCCAGGGTTGGAGAGTTTGAACTACAGGGAGAGGCTGAATAGGCTTGGGCTGTTTTCCCTGGAGCGATGGAGATGACCATGTAGAGGTTTATAAAATCATGAGGGGCATGGATAGAGTGAATAGACAAGGACCTTTCCCCAGGGTGAGGGAGTCCAAAACTGGAGGGCATAGATTTAAGGGTGAGAGTGGAATGGTTTAAAAGGGACCTAAGGGGCAACTTTTTCACACAGCAGGTGTGCATGCATGGAATGAGCTGCCAAAGGGAGTGGTGGAGGCTGGTACAATTACAACATTTAAAAGGGCATCTGGATGGGTAAATGAATAGGAAGTGTTTAGAGGGATATGGAACTAGATTTATTTAGGATATCTCGTCGGCATGGATGAGTTCGGACACGATGTCTGTTTCCATGCTGTACAGCCCTACAACTCTACGACTTTTCAATGAACACAGGCTTGTGATGGGATAGCTGATGCTTGTACTCAGCAAATTTCTCTTTCCATTTGGCGTGGGATAAAGGTGCACTAATACTAAAATCTTTGAGATTTATTATGCATTTAGTGGTATCATTAATTGCATTATTAAACTGTTTCCACTGAATAAAGTTTAAATAAGAAAATTAAATTTGATGTAGTCATTTTAATGCAGTAAGTTAATCGCATGGTAAGGAAGAGACCAGAGATTTCAAATGTGGGCATTCTAGATAGCAACACAAAGCCTTACTCGGCATTAGGAGATCATTTAATTCCAACTTTTGTCTAATTCTTCCTTCCGATTTCTGAGCAGCTGACCAATTAGAACACATGAAGAAGGGCTTATGCCCGAAACGTCGATTCTCCTGTTCCCTGGATGCTGCCTGACCTGCTGCGCTTTTCCAGCAACACATTTTCAGCTCTGATCTCCAGCATCTGCAGACCTCACTTTCTCCCCCAAAAGACAACAATCATGTTTATAGACAATCCTTGCAATATACACCAGTGAAGTACTGAGGTTACTAAATATAAACTTTGTCTATTATTCAAAAGGTTTTGAAATACATCAGATAAGAAATACCAAGACATTACTGAGTTTAATTTGGATGAAAAACCTTGCAGTCAGCAACTGCATTTTCTCTCATTGAAACAAGCCTCTCAGACTAAGTACTATCATTTAGTTTAGAGAAGACAGGGGAATAGGAGTGGCAGTGCTATTATAAGGTTGAGAAATCCAAAAAAGCAGGATTGAGTGGAATGATTCAGGTCTGGTACGAGAAGGGACCTTGTTGTGAAGGATAGGTGAAGTAGACACGTAGCTTGTTGGATCTAGCAGGCATTGTCTGCCTTTAGAATGGTCTTTAATTATAAGCATAAAACTTCTGAATGAGGGGATGGGTTGGTTGCCTGCTCCTCAATGGACCAGACACTTCCAATCATCCTTCACCTGTCAAACTCAAATGAAGAGCTGGGGTTGGTTTACAGATTTTTAGCATGCTAATTGACCCAAGTTCACTATTTTCTGGGCCAAAAATGCCTTCTTTTCAATTTCCAATTCAATTTCCAAGGCACTTTTATGTGACAGTTGTGCAGAATGGCAAGACTTGAAAAGGTTGAGAAAAGATTTACAACAATGTTGCCAGGGTTGGAGAGTTTGAACTACAGTGAGAGGCTGAATAGGCTGGCGCTGTTTTCCCTGGGGCGATGAAGGCTAAGGGGGTGCCAGCTTAAAACCAGAAACAAGCTTGTCACAGTCAACAGCACACGGCTCAGCCTCTTGTGCTCCAAGAGTATGAAATGTGGGTCTTCCAGCAATTATTATATCAACATTTGCTGTGTTAAAACCAATAGTTCCCAATGCACAGGACTTGCGCAGCTAGTAGCAAAACTAGCCACCTGCCAAATTTGTTAAAAGCTGATTGTGGACAAAGGAGAAAGATTAACACTGAGAGCCTTTGGTACAAACACTACAACAGCAATAGTAAATCAATCTATTTTGGGGATCCAATGAGCCACATCAGCAGCAGTGTCCAGCACGATAGGAAAGCAATCCCCTCAGATGTCGCAGGTTTGTACCCAGAGTCCCCTCACCTTCCAGTGCTTCAGCCTGAATATAAAACCAACTTATAAGGTCTTCAAAAGCCAAAGTTCAAGTTTGCAAAAAACTGATAGTACGAGGTATTTGTTTTTCAGTAATTTGGTCCCTTGAAAACTAAGTGTCTCAAACTCAATGTTAAAAACTTAATTCTTCCTTAGTGAATCTCAGAGGATTACAGAATTTTGCAATCTTAAGATGGTTATTGAGGGAGAACGCAAAGATTTAAGATAAATCATATTTGCAAAGTTTGATAGCTACGTCTTAAATTCTGCTTTACACAGATACAACAAATGGGCAAGAGTATTTTGTTGCAGCTACAATACTCAATCCAAGCCATTACTGTAACATCAATGCTCGGATGGTTTATCTTAACATTTGAAAAAACATGTCAGCAATGTTGTATCAAAAAATTGTTTTACATGAACAATTACAAATTACAATCTCCTTCATTTTTCAAGGAACATTCAGCACTGCAGCCTCAGCAACAGATGTAGATAAATGCATTTCTACAATATCAATAGCCCTACTATAGCTGCTACACTATTATGCACAGTTCATAATTGAGGAAATTAGACCTTAATTATTGGGTGAAAATGGATAAATTCTAATAGAAAAACTCTTCACTTTCAGGACTACAAAATAAATGCAGAGAAACTCCTGAAGAAGTAAACGTTAAAGGGCTGTGACAGCGCTTTAAATTTTATTTTATGCTGGAAAGGAAATTTAAAAACGCTTAAAGGTTTTCCACATCTCCAGCCACCCTCAATGAACAGTGTAAATGCATTCAGTGATTCCAGACTACGTGAGGAGACAGAAGGAAAAAAAAGACAAACCACCAGCTTTGAATAAATTCATGGTAAGTTACAAAGCTGCAGCAATTAATCGAAATACTAGTGGCAGTCTGTGGGATGTGAACGGGCTCCATTCTGGAGTCAATTTGCAAGTTGATTCATACACAATAACACAATGCAGGTCAACATATAGCAGCCGTTCACAGGAACAAGAAATGTTCCACTTAATCATTGTTTTGTTAATCTTATATAAAACAGTTTGACCCCCAATGTGACTATGATTCCTAAAGATGGTAATTGCAAGGACATTGGGGATGGTTAGGAGATTGGGTGGTTAGAGGGATGAGAAGCAACATGGCCCATGGATTGTCTTCCTTTCCTGGTGGTGGGACAAACTTGAGTGGCTAAATGGCATACTACTGTTCTTAAGAATATCGTCCAATACATTTGCCATCAGTAAGAAGCTCCAGCCAAATGAAATTACCTAAATTCCCCAAGGAAAAATAGATCTTTTAATGGACTGAATAATGTCATATATAGTTTGTTTCTATTGCCAGTAAGAAGCTAACTAGAAACCTAGGTGTGGCAAATTATACTTTGATTTGCATATGAAAGTGAGTGATCAACAACCTTTTACTGCAAGCCTCACTATTTACATGGAACGTGCATGATTACATTAACCCTGTTTGTGCATTTGTTGGTAAAATTGTAAGATTAAAGACACAGAGATAAATATTGAGTGCTTGATTATCAAGTGGCGATAGATGTTCAAATGAACATCAACATCAAAGTACGACTAGCTTTACTTTGCAAAAGTAACCAAGGCTCTTTCGCTTAAAATTAATACCAGAGCTTAAATAATGATGCCATTTTCACATCTGTGGCTAGTCAGTAACTTCTATGAGACAATGCGTATGTGGAGATTATTAAAATTTTAGATCTATTTGCTTCCTGCTTGATGTCCTTATGTCACAACTTTGACTCTCCTACACAATTCCTTAAATGTAATGCTTATTTGTCATTTATTGGTCCATCAGTATTCAAGACCAATGCTGCTGCGCCATGGTCTACTTCAGAGGTTTTTTTTCCTTTTTGCAGCATCATAGAACAGTACAGCACACTACAGGCCCTTTGGCCCTTGATGTTGTGCCAACCTTTTAACTACTCTAAGATCAAACTAACCTACATACCCTACATTTTACTACCATCCACGTGTCTATCCAAGAGTCGCTTAAATACCCCAAATGTGTCTGACTCTACTATCACTGCTGGCAGTGCATTTCATGCACCCACAGCACTCTCTGTATAATATTTTAAGTATGTATTTTCTACCAATGTTTGGAGTGAGCCCTAAAGACAGTACTTCTACATGGTAAGTGTTACCAAACCCAGAAACATTTTTTTATATTGATAATGAAGACTCACCTAGTACACACAAGTTCAAGGGCTACTCCCCAGAAACATGCTAGGTCTTCATGTTCAATCTGGTGAAATAGCCAATGAACAATCATGAATTCCAGACCTTAAACTGGCTCTTTCATTGCTGCTAGAAAATAATTTAGTAATATATTTTTTAGGTTTTAATATTGTAATTTCTTGTTACAAATCTCATTATTGTTCTCAAAAGCCTTTTACCAGCCTGAGTTATTACAGGGCTCTCGCCTCTGGTGCCTGTTAGTCTTCTTCCTCCTACGGACACTATCCATTTTCTAGCTGTTCAGCCACATCCCTAATATTGGGCATACAAATTAGTGCAGACACGGGAATCTGCACTGAAAACAACAAACTTTGGAGATCCGGTCTGATGAAGAGCCAGCTGGACTCGAAACACTGGCTTGCTCTTTCTCCACGGATGCTGTCTGACCCATTGTGACCAACATTTGTTGTTTTCCCTAGTATTAAAGCCTAAACAGCCTCTAACTAAATACAAAACCAAACTAATTTTCTCAGTTTATTGTTAGTGCTGTAGCTTTAGACGAAGACTGAAATAGGAATTAGCATGGAACAAACATAGGACTGAAGGTGATTGAAATCAGGAATTGGGGGATGAGGGGAAATAAGTGTAATAGTAAAATAAATCTGATTACCCATCTTTAGGGAATAAGGTGGTGGGGAGTTGATGAAAGGATGAGTAGAGAATATGGAGGTTGAACAGGTAGATCAATAAGGTGAGTGAGAGAATTTGGGTGGTTGTAGGGGATGAAATCATGGGTGAATCCCTTCAATAGCTTGCTGCAAGGTGGAAAACATATCTCAAATCACACAGAGGAACCAGAGTAAATCAGCATCTCTCATTCTTGCCCCCATCGCCACCACATCCTCCCCAACCCCCTCCACCACACTGAGGCTTTAGCAGATATAACAAAGGAAGGAAAGCATCTAATGTGGAGACTCAGTC
The DNA here is from genome assembly GCF_037043375.1 of Chiloscyllium plagiosum. NCBI lineage: Eukaryota > Metazoa > Chordata > Chondrichthyes > Orectolobiformes > Hemiscylliidae > Chiloscyllium > Chiloscyllium plagiosum. The sequence continues at coordinate 45,841,199 of NW_028270159.1, forward strand.
AGGAGGAAAATGTTTCTAAGGTTATTGCTTTCATTTATCTCATAGAAGCTTGGCAAATTGCTTATTTCTTTGTAAAAAAAATCTTTTAAAAACAATGAAATGTTCCTAGTCATATGGCTCCAATGTTCTGTGACCCAACAAAATAGGACTGAAACAAGACATTAACTTACTCTCCAACATGTGCTTGCTACATCAATGAGAAAAGTTTACATGCAGCTATAGTGGTGGTGGCATGGTGGTTTCGGTTTGTTCCTGTGGCTATGGTGGCAATGTGACAGCTTCAGGCCAGTGACTTGGTGAATCGGTCTGTCCTTTCTTGCTATGGCGACAAACCACTGGCTTTGCTGTTAGTTTTGGCGGTGGCTGCATGGTGGGTCCTATCGGAAAATCCTTGCTTTTGCAGCCTTGGGGCGGTTTCCTGTAGCCTCTGCAGAAACTCAGGAGCCGTGGAGGGAACAGAAAACGACCTTTGTCCTAAACTTATCTAAATTATTTCTTTTTATATTTTGTGCCAAATCATGACGATTTATAAAGATCTCACCGTATTTTCATAAATACAAGTGACAATAAATTGCTGTTCTATTCAGTTGAGAAAGCAGTGAGCTATAAATGCTAATGTCAATTTTTTTTTGTAGTAAGCATCAATAATGTACTAAGTGTCTCCTGACCTTTAAAGAAACATAATTCCGTTGTTGATAACTGTTGGCTTTAGAAGAACAACAGACAAAATCAGGGCTGTCTAACATCAATTTCCACCAATTTGCACCAAGAACACACAGCAGTCCTTCAGTATAAGGACAGACCAGATGCACTGTGAGACAGTGGTGGGCTGGCTAAATGGATGAAAGCAAGCAGTAATGATACAGTATATATAATGAACAAGGAAACAAGTAGAATGCAAGGGATGCAATCTAGACGAAGCAAGATCAATATTTATCACAAATGTAAAATATTACAGAGGGTATAAATCAGAAATAAAAACAGGTAATGCTGGAAACAGTCAGCACATCTGGCAGCATCTGTGAAGGAATTGATTTTTGAAGTCAGTGACCATTCATAAGGTCTCAGATCTAAAGACAAGTTGCTTCTTTTTCCATAGCGGCTTCCAGATATGCTGAATATCTCCAGCATTTTTGTTTTTATGTCAACTGTTCACTTGTTAAACTTTTATGTTTAAAGAGTTTCCTTTTGAGTTACTGAACACTTCTAAAACAGAAAACAGTGTCCAAAAGTTTATTCCTTTTTCTTATATTTTTATATTCGAAAATCAATTTGCATTGAACAGTATATGCATCCTCTATTTTTCCTGAAGGCTTGCAATGTGCTGATTCAGCCACTGAACAAAGGACGTCACCTAAAGCAACAACTCCCAGGAGGGACTGATCCCTAATGGGGAGCAAACAGGAGGAATAACCCTGACTAGTTTCATAGGCATAGCAGATCAAAGCTAAGGTGACCAACATATGACAGCATTGTAATTCATTTGATCCTATATTGCTTTGTAACTTTATTTAAATCAATTTAATCACTCATGGACCTTTCCTACCTAACTTGACCATAAATCCAAATCAGAATGCTCGAGTGTGTCAATAATTGCTTCATGCAAAGCAGCAACAATGAGTATTTTTCAGTTAGGAAGGTCATGACTGTTAAAGTATACTCACTGCATAAAGTGTTTACATCTAATGGATATCTTTGCTGATTCTGAGAGATCACTCAACTTCCTTCCATAATAGTCAGCGCTCAGTAGCTTTATCTTTTCTTGCTTCCCAACAAATCAGTTTCACCTCCTTTTCACCATTCTTCTCCTCTGTTGAAGGAATCTACTGACTACTGGAATATAGTTCCACAAACACTGGCTACCTGTCCGATTAACATTCACATGAGCATTGATAAATGTGTCATCAGGGTATTTTAACTAAAGCAGAGGTCAACCTTATCTTCATCCTATGCCCAAATGTTGCACCTCCAAGACAAGTCAGTTACACCAAAAAGATATGAATACACAGAAAACTCATCCCAGTATAAAGTATTGAAACCAATTACAACTTGCTAGCTAACAATCAGCTTGTTTAGCCCATGCAGAATCTTTCTGATCTACTTGAGACTGTGTATCACTTTATAAGTTAGTTAGGGCAGACACATTCTAATATAAATTAAAATACTCTAAATTACAACACAGGAGCAGGACTTCAATTGAAAATCAGACATATTGCTCCTTGCCCATCAATTCAAGCAAACAGTTTTAACTACATTTACCTGTTTTGGTCCTGTATCCTTCATTTATTTGCACAATCCAATTTTTAGGATTTGTGTTGAGACAGAAATTGTAAGTGTGGATTAATCTCAAGGTGATGTGCTAAGAAATTGCACTGGTCTTTGTTTTATACCTTTACATTTTATACTGTGTTTACAGTCTTTGCTCCAAACCCCTCAACACTATAATGTCTACTTTCATCTTGATAAAATACTTATTACTGCTGAAATGCTCTTCACTCATGAATATTCATATGTATACAAACCACTAACTATATAATAAAAGTAAATGTTTATTGTATTAATTTCCACAGGAGAGAAAGACCCACAGAAAGTACCACTATATGATCAGAATAAATCCGTCAACAAGGGCTCATCAAGCAAATATATTTTGAACATCTCAATAAATTTATTTCATTGGTTTACTTATTCTACAGCATCCAAACAAGAAAATTGGACAAATCCTTTGGTCATGGTTGAAGATTCTTTGACCATTTTCCACTGAAGAGGCTCAAGGTACTTTTCAATATGCAATTTTGAACAGAAGCTTGCTAAATTCTTGAATCTCATGCTGAGCTGAAGGCATAGGCAGACATGAGGTATTTAAAACTCAGGCTGCTGTGCTCAGGTCTCAAGCAATGGTCCAGCTATTAGCTTTCTGGTCTTTCAGGTAGACAAAGGTCTTTTCACGTCTTACTAATCTTTGAAGAGAGGCTTTTAAAATATATACATAAACACTTAGTGTTTGATTTTCAAAAGGAAAAGTTAGTCTAGATTTAGACAGAGGATAAATGGGAGAAGAGCTCTAACCCAGGATCCAGGGAAGGTGCAAGGAGAGATCATACTTTTAAATGAACTTAGCCTTTCCATCAAAGTTGGCCAATGCACACTATTTATGGTTTGGAACTAAGGTGGTACTTGAATTGAGGAATGATGCGTTCTGTGTTAGACATGGTAGCTTATCAGTGAGTACGGTCCATACAAAGAACAGTGCTTTTTTTTTAAAATCTGCTTTTCATCCGAGCGCACAAACCATTCATAACAAGACAGACAAAGTAGGATTATAAATAGAGATAAATGAGTTTGATCTAATCATTATTACTGTGATATCAACTAAACAAACAGAAAGAAATATTTCAGCATGCGCATCACTTAAAAAAGACAAAATGGAAAAGTGTCCCTGATAATAAAAGACGTGTCAAAAGATATAAAGGCAGAATCATTGGGAGAGATTAGCAAAGGCTAGAATTAGTAAACAATAAGGGGAGTAGCTCATAAGCCTTCAACAATAGTTCTACCTCAGGGCAACATATGAAAAATGATTGCACTTCATGAATTTGTAGGTTTACTCAATAGGTTCTGAGAACAAAAGCTGCAGACTAGATATAACACTATTTTTGACTTAAAACTGTGAAATGAGGTAGGTTAATTAGCAATCTCAAAGAAAATTATTTGGGGAAAGTAAGATGGTTACACTATTGAATCCCAAGTAAAACTAGAGCAACACACTAGAACTGAAACAAGAATCTTAAAAACTTAAATAAAGTCAATGACAGAGGTATGAGGGAGGAAGCCGGCTAAGGTTGATTGGGTAAACAGAATAAAATGTATGCCAGGTATGCACAGTAGAAATTTTTAAGGGTGAAGTCTCACCTAGTAAACTATAACCCCAATTGTTTTGGGACAGAAGGGGCTGCTGAGGGTGTAGCTGTTACAATTCACTGAGCGCTGCATGGTGGTCCCATTAGGGGAACACAACCCCATTTTGGGACCGAGCCCACATATTAAATTTATAAATATGCATTTATTTCATTTATTTAAGAAACATCAAATTTTCTAGCCTATTCCCACTTCACCCCCATGTCTTTTGATCCGATTAGCCCAGAGTGCAAACTCAATGTTTTGCATCAACTACTTTCTGCGGTAGCAAATTCCACAGGCTCACCACTCTCTGGGTAAAGGCATTTTTTCTCATTTCAGTCCTTAACAGTTGCATCATTAGACGGTGATCCCTAGTCTGGACTTTCCCACAATACTTCCGGCATCTACTCTTTCAAGTCTTGGTAGAATTTTATAGGTTTTGAACATAATCTTAACAAATTCAATCTCTCCTCATACATCAGTCCTGCCATTTAACAATGAATCATTATTTCATTTTCTGATTAAGATCTTAAAAACAAATTATTGTCTGAAATATAAATATATTAGAAATAAATAAATCCTTTCGGAAAGAAAACTTCATAAGTTAAAAAAGTTATATTTTTTAAAAAATTTGAGTTAAGGACACAATACATTTATCCACAGAAATTATTCAATCACACTGCAGAAATTTTCGGTTCTCCATCTCAGGCATTTATTACAAATTTGAGATATGGATAACCGGGACAGACCCTCTACTGGCTATCTGACCTTTCCTTTGTTAAAGCTGTGATGGCATTTAGGAATTAATGCCATAATCAGCCTTCCAACATTGTGGCTAATAAATTATTTCTGAGAACAGTCACTTAGCACTTCAAGTTCTAACCCAACTAAACCATTACTACTTAAAACTTGCACCAAAATAACATTGTGATAATCACTAGATATTGGAAGAATTTAGAGCTATGCTGTAGCCTGATTGAGAAGCAGTGTATTAATAGAGCAGTACACTTGAAACAGTAACTCATCAGTTGCAACAGGGCTCAAAATGAAGAGTTTGCTTAATTAATCAAGTGCAAGTCTTTACACGATCTGCTTCAATGATAAATGATGGAATATATTGTCACTGTCACTGTTGACGTGGACGTGACATCAATCGCTGGAGGCCTTCTACCACACACCACTATCAAATTAAAATGATTTTCTCAGCATAATCATGAAGCTATTTTGTATCACGTTTCAAAACTCAGCACAAAACAGAATTTACATTGTTTCTTTGAAATTCAATGAATCAAGAACCAGGTATTTGGCAGGAAAAGCTATCAACTCTCATTCATCACAAACACTCTGAAAAAAAATGCCATTTAAGATATTTTTAAAAGCATTGAGTCAGTTCCCTATGAAGCCCAAATAAAAACTACAATCTCACAGTCATGACCAACTAGTACTTCCCTCACCATGATGGCTGACTTGACAATAACCAGCCTCATAAAAAAGGATGAGCAAAACGCTACTTTTAATCAAATAAAAATAGCTAGAATAAACTGTTCAATGTTGCACTGAGACATAAGATCAGAAACATGTCAAATTTATATTTATTCTTGACTTGTTAAAATTGGCTGTACTGGTGCCATGAGCCTCAGGCCCCAGTTGACATTAACTAACAAACAATATATATTTTTTTTTAAAAAATCAAACTTGCAAGCTTTACTCTGACTGGATATCACATTAAATTTCCCACATCGTAACCAATCCTACCGAAAATATAGAAGCATTTCTCATCTACTCTGTTTTGAACATTTTTAAATGGTGATTGCTAACATGAAACATGTTGGTAACATTGAATCATGATGACAAACACTTCACTCAGGGTATCAAAGTCATCCTTGTCATTAAAGCAGCCTCACTTCAACAATTATTAAAATGCTCAATAAAGGGACCTGGCTCCTTCAGACATCTGCCTCACAGTTAGTTTCATCTTTTCCTGTTAGATCCACAAACCTGCACTCCAACACTCAGGAATGATACTTGGAAAAGATGAATAAATTAGAGGTACTGCTTGTGGGGTGCGGTGAAACAAATTGGTCATTTTTTAAAAAAACCTTTTGAAACTTCAATTGGCTGATGGAGAATGAAAAGATTCTGCCAGATGAACAGAAACCTGATTCCTCATGTTGATGCTGACAAATCAAGTAGAGGGAATAGAGGCTGCTACTACAGATTTCTTTTAATTCAGCTGTTAAAATTAATGATGTAGATGGAGTTACTATTGTAAAGACATCACCCTGTTGCTTATTGGTAAAATAAGTTTCTGTTGAATATATAGGTGTGACAAAGTTACAAAGATTAGATGTAACTGATCCGCCTAGTTATTCCCCTTGAGCCAAAATGTCATACCAAAACACACACGTTCTTGCAAAACAAACGGCTGCACAGCTATGGATAATTGTGTAATTTGACTAACAACTTCAAATGCGGCTAGGACCATTCCAGTTGTGGAAGAAAATTAGCTAGAGAAGGGCAGCATCAAGAAACCTTCCCAGGAAGGTCTGCAGTGATTGTAGTAAAGGCCAGGTGTGCAATTGCTCTATCACAGACATTAGATTAAGCCCAGGTATAGTTTCTGATTGGAATCAACTGCTGTGCTCAGAAAAAAATGTTAGTATTCTGAAATCCAATTAAGCTCATTGAAAATGCATTACGCAAACTGCAGATCAGCGCAATAACAATTTAACTACAATTCCCACCCATGCATACAGCTACTGTCTAACACTCCCACACAAAATAAAAGAGTTAGACGAGGTACTGAAGAATTACTAGTGCACATACAACTGCAGCCAACAGAGCTATCAGAAACAAGGAAGCTATTCAGTCGCTCAAAGTATACTCCACGAATCAATTAAAGTATGACTGATTTGTAACTTCAACTCTTCTTGCATGCCTCAGCCCTGTAATTCTTGATACCTTTAAGAACACATTTTTAAGAAAGCTGGAAAAAAAACCTCAGGCTTTCAGAATGCAGTACCATTCCTGAACGATGGTGCACTATACTTCTGTACATTCCAATGAATCTTTACTTGCAGTAGGCTGCTATATGAAGGAAGAATCACAATGGACGACTTTACTAGTTGCGAAACTGTGTAGTACTTATTAAACAAGATATGCTTAAATGGTTTATGCCTATTACATTATTAATCCTTGGCTCAGTTAGCACAATCCATACAATTATTAAAGTTTGTAAAATTTTGAACATGCACCTGCCTGCCTTGACCTATGACATTTCACCTATATGAATATAAACTGGAGATAAACGTTCTTCCTCACTTTTCAATGCAAATTTTTTGTTTTACTGTTAAATTACTTTTTTTAAAAAAAAGTTGTAACTTACAACTCATTACATTTCTTTTTCCTTGCTGTCTCAGTCTTTATGTGAGATATTGCCATTCAAAAACCATTGACTAGCTGTACATACTTGATCTATAGGAAGTCTCCCTCTTTGTGGGAATGATGTGGAGGTCCCAGTGTTGGACTGGGGCGGACAAAGTTAACTCTGCGGGAATGGAGATCACAGCTGATATATTTTCAACAGTACAATACTCCGCTCAGCACCTGGGTACTAGGAATCACGAGCAAGTCTCAGTCATAGTCAAAGCACATTAAAATGATTGAAAGCACTGAGCCCTATTGCATTAATCTTTAAATGATCCTTCACCATATATCTTGCTCCTTATAGCTGACAGGTTGTGGTAGATCACTATCATGGGACCACTCCAAGTTACAAGCAGCAGTACCATCCTGCAATTAGTAAATAACTTCCATTAAGGGAGTCGACAGGTCAGATATATCGTTTCTTAGAAACTGGGAAACCATTTCTCATTATCAAAATCGATTTACAAATTCACGGCGGAATCCAGGGTGAAGCTAAAAGCTGCCACACCTCTTTTTTTGATAAAATCCATGAACTGATGTGATTATTCATTGTTGAAATTAATATAGCAAAGCAGGATGGGTTACAGTCAAGCTACAAGCCCACTTCCAGTTGAATGCTATTTGAATTTATAAAATAATTTAAATCAGGAACAATGGTAGAAGTCTATCCCAAGGATTTGTGGCACCAGTGGCATATGCCTTCTGGCTGAATCAATCACGTCTGTGTACTCTTTATTAAACCCAAATATGTGCTTCATCTTCATTTGCATTGTAATGCAACTTTATACTATTGCGAGAATTTGAAATTATTTACAGAGGATTAATTCCTAATAAACAATGAATTATTTAATTAATTCTTCCAAGGTGCAAGGTTTTTTATATATATATATATATATATTATATATATGATTCTTGTCCAAAGTAGCATTTGTTTTAGTTCTCTTGCAGAATGGCATTTTTGAAAAGTAGATTATATTTTAACAAGTTGCATTTCTTAATCTCAAAAAGGAAAGCTGTTTGAAGAGTGGCATGTGATGACTGCCCAAGATGAATACAATTCACTGCAAAAAGAACTTCTATTTTTGAAATTACTGTAATAAAAACAGCTTTATACTGATTAACAGAACTCAAAACTGATCTTCAGGAATAAATTGCTTCAGATCGACACGCTAATAACATCCAGCATGGTCACTACAAAAAGGGTGTGAAAGGCAGATACCAATACACTCAACAGCTCAAAAACTGACAAACTGCCCTTGCAAAGAGTATACAATCATCAAATAACAGAATTACAATGCACTTAAAAGCATGCCAACTCCCATGGAAGACACTTGAAGCTGGAATTATGCTCCCCAGTTGGAGGAAAGGGCCACTGAGCTCACATTTGACCACAACAATAATTACATTTAGTTAGTATTGGCAGTCTTGCTTCTTGGTCACAATACCATATCTCGAACATTACCCACCTTAAAAATAACTGAACCAATATATTATCATGTTATAAGGTTCTGACTTCTAAATTTTTCAGTCTTCTGGGTAATCCAAGATAGAGGACGGGAAACATTTCTGGCTGTAAGAGCTGCTCCTTTTTTTTGAGGTATTTTCCTTGAATTCCAGGAGCAGCAATTACTGTTTTATATGTTGTTGCATTGTTTTGGAACTTGGGGGAAAAAAAAAGTCAAAACAACAGCAGTTTAAAAGGGAGAAGAGCAGACAAAGGAAGCACATAGTGAGGACAGTGCAGGGGGAGAGAGAGAGAGAGAGAGAGAACGAACCTGCACAGTTACTGCCTTTGCTGTTTGAATTCGTGTATCGTTGGACATCGGAGTGCCTCTGGGAAAATTAACAAACAGTGAAATTCACAACTAATCTTGGAGGAACTGTTGGGCGAAGTTCACAGCACAGAATCAGATAAGGTAATTGTTGTTTTAAGTCTGTCCAAGAGAAAGGTTGCAGTAGTGAGTGTAGTGGATTCTTTCTTGATTATGTCTTTGGAGATAAGTCTCTTGATTAAACTTAAAATATAAACCATAGCTATTAATTTAACGTGGGGCAGTGTTTGTAGAGGAATAAGACGGTGTTATTTTCTAGGTCTGTAGATTGTGAAGGAGCAAAAATGTCCTTTGCAGTGATATGTACTTCTTGTCAGATGTGGGAGTTTAAAGAGAGTTTAAGGGTTACTGCGGATTATATCTGCCATAAATGCTGTTGGATGCGAATCTTATCAGATCAAGTGGATCGGTTGGAGAGACCGATAGAAGTGATGAGGAATTTGCAACAGCAACAGTTTGTGATGGATGGCAGATATAGGAAGGGGGGAAGTCTCAGATACAGTCACATAGATGGGTTAACTCCCGGAAGGGTGAGAGAGGTCAGCACCTAGTGCAGGAGTCTTTTGTGGATATACCCATTTCAAACAGGTATGCTGTTTTGGAAAATGTAGGGGGTGATGGATTCTCAGGGGAACGTAGCACGAACAGCCAAGTTTCTGGTATTGAGACTGGCTCTAATGCAATGAGGAGTACGTCAGCTTCCAAGAGATCAATTGTGTTAGGGGATTCTGTAGTCAGAGGTACAGACAGATGTTTCTGTGGCCAGCAGAGAAAAAGCAGAATGGTGCGTTGTTTCCCTGGTGCCAGGATTAAGGATGTCTCAGAGAGGGTGCAGAATGTTCTCACGGGGGAGAGGGGCCAGAAGGAGGTCATTGTCCACATTGGAACCAACGACATTGGAAGGGAAAAGGTTGAGACTCTGAAGGGGGAGTACAGAGAGTCAGGCAGGAATTTAAAAAGGAGGTCCTCAAGGGTAGTAATATCTGGATTACTCCCAGTGCTACAAGCTAGTGAGGGCAGGAATAGGAGGATAGAGCAGATGAATGCACGGCTGAGGAGCTGGTGTATGGGAGAAGGATTCACATTTTTGGATCATTGGAATCTCTCTTGGGGTAGAAGTGACCTGTACAAGAAGGACGGATTGCACCTAAATTGGAAGGGGACTAATATACTGGCAGGGAAATTTGCTAGAACTGCTTGGGAGGATTTAAACTAGTAAGGTGAGGGAGATAGTGAGGAAAGAGATCGATTTGAGACGGGTACAGTCAAACAGTCAGGGCAGGCAGGGACAAGGTAGGACTAATAAATTAAACTGCATTTATTTTAATGCAAGGGGCCTAACAGGGAAGGCAGATGAACTCAGGGAATGGTTAGGAACATGGGACTGAGATATCATAGCAATTACAGAAACATGGCTCAGGGATGGGCAGGACTGGCAGCTTAATGTCCCAGGATACAAATGCTACAGCAAGGATAGAAAGGGAGGCAAGAGAGGAGGGGGAGTGGTGTTTTTGATAAGGGATAGCATTACAGCTGTGCTGAAGGAGGATATTCCCAGAAATACATCCAGGGAGGTTATTTGGGTGGAACTGAGAAATAAGAAAGGGATGATCACCTTATTGGGATTGGATTATAGACCCCCCAATAGTCAGAGGGAAATTGAGAAACAAACTTGTAAGGAGATCTCAGCTATCTGTAAGAATAATAGGGTAGTTATGGTAGGGGATTTTAACTTTCCAAACATCGACTGGGACTGCCATAGTGTTAAACGCTTAGGAATTTCTTAAGTGTGTACAAGACAATTTTCTGATTCAGCATGTGAATGTACCTACCAGAGAAGATGCAAAATTTGACCTACTCTTGGGAAATAAGGCAGGGCAGGTGACTGAGGTGTCAGTGGGGGAGCACTTTGGGACCAGCGACCATAATTCTATTATTCATTTTAAAATAGTGATGGAAAAGGATAGACCAGATCTAAAAGTTGAAGTTCTAAATTGGAGAAAGGTCAATTTTGATGGCATTAGGCAAGAACTTTCGAAAGCTGACTGGAGGCAGATGTTTGCAGGTAAAGGGACGGCTGGAAAATGGGAAGCCTTCAGAAATGAGATAACAACAATCCAGAGAAAGTACATTCCTGTCATGGTGAAAGGGAAGGCTGGTAGGTATAGGGAATGCTGGAGGGCTAAAGAAATGGAGGGTCTGGTTAAGAAAAAGAAGGAAGTATATGTCACGTATAGACAGGATAGATCGAGTGAATCCTTAGAAGAGTATAAAGAAAGTAGGAGTATACTAAAGAGGGAAATCAGGAGGGCAAAACAGGGACATGAAATAGCTTTGGTAAATAGAATTAAGGAGAATCCAAAGAGTTTTTACAAATATATTAAGGACAAAAGGGTAACTAGGGAGTAAATAGGGCCCCTCTAAGATCAGCAAGGCGGCCTGTGTGTGGAGCCACAGAAAATGGGGGAGACACTAAATGAATATTTTGCATCAGTATTTACTGTGGAAAAGGATATAAAAGATATAGACTGTAGGGAAACAGATGGTGACATCTTGCAAAATGTCCAGATTACAGAGGAGGAAGTGCTGGATGCCTTGAAATGGTTAAAGGGGGATAAATCCCCAGAACCTGATCAGGTGTACCCCAGAACTCTATGGGAAGCTAGAGAAGTGATTGCTGGGCCTCTTGCTGAGATATTTGTATCAACGATAGTCACAAGTGAGGTGCCAGATCAGTGGTGCTGGAAGAGCACAGCAATTCAGGCAGCATCCGAGGACAGGCAAAATCGACGTTTCGGGCAAAAGCCCTTGGCTCAAAGGTAGAAGACAGAGGGTTCTGGAGGAGGGTTGTTTTTCAGACTGGAGGCCTGTGACCAGAGGAGTGCCACAAGAATCGGTGCTGGGTCCTCTACTTTTGGTCATTTACATAAATGATTTGGATGCGAGCATAAGAGGCACAGTTAGTAAGTTTGCAGATGACACCAAAATTGGAGGTGTAGTGGACAGCGAAGAGGGTTACCTCAGATTACAACAGGATCTTGACCAGATGGGCCAATGGGCTGAGAAGTGGCAGATGGAGTTTAATTCAGATAAATGCGAGGTGTTGCATTTTGGGAAAGCAAATCTTAGCAGAATAGTGAATGCGTTTGGTATGCTTTCCTTTATTGGTCAGAGTATTGAGTACAGGAGTTGGGAGGTCATGTTGCAGCTGTACAGGACATTGGTTAGGCCACTGTTGGAATATTGCTTGCAATTCTGGTCTCCTTCCTATCGGAAAGATGTTGTGAAAGTTGAAAGGGTTCAGAAAAGATTTACAAGGATGTTGCCAGGGTTGGAGGATCTGAGCTACAGGGAGAGGCTGAACAGGCTGGAGTCTCAGGCAGACAGGGTAGTGAAGGTGGCGTTTGGTAGGCTTGCCTTTATTGGTCAATGCACTGAGTATAGGAGATGGGATGTTGCAGCTGTGCAAGACACTGGTTCGGCCACTATTGGAATACTGCGTTCAACTCTCATGTCCCTGCTATCAAAAAAAATGGTGCTAAACTTGAAAGGGTTCAGAAAAGATTTACAAGGATATTGCCAAGGTTGGAGGAACTGAGCTATGGAGAGAGGCTGAATAGACTGGGGCTATTTTCCCTGCAGAATCAGAGGATGAGGGGTGACGTTAGGGTGGACAGTCAAGGTCTTTTCCCCTGAGGAGTGTTCAAAACTAGAGGTGCAGACAGGATGAACTGCAAAATATTAATACTCAAAACTTAACTCTTTCTCCACCTGCTCATACCCTTTACACATTCTCATGTGATTTTGTATTATATGGACTTTTGTGATTTTGCATTAGTGGTCTGGAGATTACACTCCAGAGTCTGAGCTAATCACAAACAGTGGCTTTATCATTATGTAGAGTCGAGACAATCCAGCTCCCCAGAACTCTGATCAACAGCACCTAAGAAATTTGACAGTTGGTACAAGGTGAACTCAAAAGGATAGTTAACATGGAAATATTAGTATTTTCACATTCAGACAATAAAAAAGCTAAGGTTGAGGCAAAGAGGGAGTTTAGGTGTGCCATCCACTGATGTTCAATTCTGAAAACTAATCCAAACTCAACAAAAGGTTCATTGCACATCTCAAAAACAAAGGTCAACTAAAACTATGCACTGTAAAAAGGAATCTCATCATTGATCAAAAAATTAGCTGTAAGTATCATGAATTTATGCTCCTACTACTATAGGCCAAGAACACTAAGCAACAATTCAAGTGCAACTCATGCCTGTCACATCAATAAAGCTGGTAATGCATTTCAGACCAAACTCTGTAATTAGAAGCTTGTCAAGTTTATTTGGCAAACTGCAAGTACATAAACAGCAAAGTAAAAGATTCCCTAGGAACAGCGACCATAATATGGGAGAATTTAGCATTCAGTTTGACGTGGAAAAACCTGAGTCAGAAACAACCATGCTAAATAAACAAAATGAAGGAGAGGGTTAAGTTAGTTAAGGATTAAAACTTTAGTTATACATGCAGTACTAAACAAAGCATGTGGGATCCACAGACATACAGAAAAATGAGTAACAAATAGAATATTCAGACTGTCAAGTATAGTAGTATAGAAGCCAGACTATCCAAGGCTTTGGGTAGAAGTACAGATAACGCCTAGGAAAGACTGCAGAAAAACGAAGCTTGAAGTGTTAAGAATTGTAATATTCATGCTGTAATCTGTGTAATACTAGAAAGTGTTCTGTACTCCATTAGAGAGTTTTAAACATCATTGTTAAGGCACATGAAATAAACACTCATATTCCTATTTTCCTGAAATCCTCTTATCAATTTGTTAAGTTGAGCTTGCAACAAGTAATTAAGAACTAATAAGTCAGAGCCAGCAGGCGTAGACTGGGAAAGGAGTTTAGCAATGAAGACGTGAGTAACACTTGCAGATATTTAAGAAAATAGTTTATAGTTCACAAAGGTATATCCCCAAGTGAACAAAAAAAGGATTCTAAGAGGAGATTAAGTTAACCATGGTTAACCAGAAACATTAAGGATAGCATCAAATTGAAAATAACAAAATGTGGCAAAGAATAGTGATACAGCAGTGGACTGGGTATGTTTTAAAAACCAAAGATGACAAAGAAAGGTATAAAAGAGAGAGAACCTAAACTTTAACAGTACATTTGAGTAATATCAAGACAGACAGCAAGATCTATTTAAAAAGAAGCCAAGTCAACAGAGGCCCCTTACAGAACAAGCCTGGGGAAGTAGCAATGGGGAGCCAGAAAATGGCAGAGGCAAATAAATATTTTGCATGAGTCTTCATAGAAGACGGCACTAATAGCATTCCAAATAACCAAGCAGTAAAAGGAGAGGAGAAATAAATGCAACTAAACATTTGAGAAAAAACAGTAGGCTACTAATAAGAATTTTAAAATGTATTAAGACCAGTGAGTCCCTGGGACCTGATGAGATATATCCTAGGATGTTAAAAAAAGTCACTAGAGTGGATGCACTATTATCAATTTTCCAAGAATCCTCAGCTTCTGGGAAATTCCTAGAGGATTGGAAAACTGCCAATATAACACTTTTACTTAGAAAGAGACAAAAGCAAGCCAGCTAGCTTAACATCAGTTATTGGAAAAGTGTTAGAGTCTATTATAAAGAATATAATAGCTGAGCATTTAGAAATCTAAAAGATGAACAGAATGGATATAGGATTGGTTAACTAGTAGAAGACAGAGTTGGGATAGAGTAGGCGGAGATTGCCTTTTCGGGATGGCAACCTGTAACAAGTGAAATGCCACAGGCATCGTTGCTGGACACTGACTGCATAATATATATATTAATGCCTTAAAGGTGAAAGCCAAATTTGTGTATGACACAAAAACAGATGGGAAGGCAAGTGCTGAGGATGACAGATATCGACAGGTATTAAGCAAGAAGCAAAACCTGGTAGATGAAAAACACTGAAAAAAATGCAAGGTTATGCACTTTGACCGAAAAAAGGAGCTGAATATTATTTAAATGAATAAAGACTGCCGAAAGCTAGAACGTGAAGACATTTGGGAATCGTCATACATATACCAAAAAAATTTAACATCGAAGATCAGTGGGTAATAGAGAAGACAAATGGAGCAGTGGTCTTTATTTTAAGGGAATGGAATACAGAAATAGGTAGGTTTTGGTAAAACTATGCAAGGGACTAATCGGACCACAGCTGGAATACTCTGAACAGTTTTTGTCCCTTTAACAAAGGAAAAGTTGTGCTAGTGGAAGCAGTCGAGGCAAGATTCACTAGGTTGATCCCAGGTATGGAGGGTCTGTGTTAAGAGAAGTTGAGCAGGTTGGATCTGTGCTCATTAGAGCTTAGAAGAATAAAAGGTGACCTTAGTGAAACATACAAGATTCTTATGGGACTTGACTGGGTAGATGCAGATGGTTGTTTCCACTTTATGGGAGAATCTCAGACCAGAGGGCATAATTTAAGACAGAGATAAGGAGGAATTTCTTCTAATGGTAGTGAATCTGTGGAACACTACTGCAGACAACTGTGGAGGTTGGGTCATTAAGTATATTCAAGGCTGAGATAGACTGATTTTTAATCAGTAAGAAAGTCAAGTGTGTGGGGTAAAAGAGAGGAAAGTGGCGTTGAGGATGATCAGAATCTCAGAATTATTATGCTATAAAGAGGTACTATTTGACCCATCATGCTTGCACCAACTGTTCAAACGAGCATTACAGGTCATTACAATATCACACTATAGAAAATAGAACTATGGAAAACCGCTACAGAAAATCGCTATACCTGTTCAGTAGAATGTTCATGTTATCCAAAGAGCATCCACAATTCGTTAATTGCTTTCTAGCCAATTCATGTTAACAAAATGCATGTTATACCAGAACGACTGTATTACACAGTGCAAATCTCTTGCTTTTCTCCATAACCTTACACATATTTGTAACCAAATATCCAATTCCTCAACTAAACTTGCATCCACCAAATTTCTAGGCAATACATTCCATATTCTTACAATTCATTGTGCAAAAAGGGTTGTTCCTTTTCCACATCACTTTAAATCTATGGCCTCTCATTTCTGTTATGAGAAGGAACGGTTTCTTCCTATCTATATCTTATGTCCTTAAATGAGTTATACCCAATCTTGATTACAAAATCAGACTTCTTTGAATTATTTTTGCAAATAACTGAAGTATTTCACTAAATCTAACACCATCTAATGATATTTCCCAAAAATGCCCATCAATACTGAGTTGTTTTGTAGCATTCAAAAAGCTCCAAGTTCCAAATAAATGATTGACTAGGGAAGTATTACACAGCACCAAGTTCCGAGTTAATTTTTATTTAACAAACTCTGTTCTACAATTCAAAGCTAAATACTAGATGTGATTTTTTTAAAAGAAAATCATAATTAGAACAAAGTCTGAACCTTTTTTATGATGCTTCTTTCTGAAAAACAAGCCTGTTCTGGAGCCGGAAATTAATTAAACTTTTAAAGAATAATTCTGATTGCATTACTTCCCACCCACTGATTGCTTAAGTGAATTATCAAATTGAATTATCAATAGCATGACTCAACAGATTAGAGAAAAACAAAACCTGCCCACTAATTAAAGTGGTTTTACAGACAGCAATGCCTAATATTACAAATCAGAAGAAGGCCTTTAGTCTGTGAATTCGCTTCCCCAGAAAAGAGTAGAGGCTGTGTCTTTGAATTCATTCAAGGCTAAGAAGACTGATGCTGGCAGACTAAGAAGTCAAGGTCATGGTGACAGACAGGAAAGTGCAGCTAAGGCCACAATCAAAGCTATCATAATCTTATTGAATAATGGAGCAGGTTTGAAGAGCTAAATAGTCTATTCCTGTTCCTATGTCCTATGTTCCTACGACTTGGAAGAACCAATATTATTCATGCTAAGTACATGTAATGCGACAGTTAAAAGCAACAGGAAAAAGGAGGATTCAAAGGAGATTCTTGAACCCTATAGGACCTCTTTGGAAATCACAATTGTCACATCTGTGTAGGAATCATCCAATGTCTTCAGTTTTCTATATTTGCTGGATTAGTACTGTATATATAAATCCAATTACCTGTTCCGCATTGTGTTTCTCGTAAAAAACAGTGGCAGCTATCTAAACAATGGATATTTTTCAGGATACTCCTAGAGTCATAGAGATGTACAGCATGGAAACAGACCCTTCAGTCCAACCCATCCATGCCGACCACATATCCCAACGCAATCTAATCCCACCGCCAGCATCCGGCCCATATCCCTCCAAACCATTCCTATTCATACACCCATCCGAATGCCTCTTAAATGTTGCAATTGTACCAGCCACCACCACTTCCTCTGGCAGCTCATTCCATATACGTACTACCCTCTGCATGGAAAGGTTGCCCCTTAGGTCTCTTTTATATCTTTCCCCTCTCACCCTAAAGCTATGCCCTCCAGTTCTGGACTCCCTGACCCCAGGGAAAAGACTTTGCCTACTTACCCTATCCATACCCCTCAATTTTGTAAACCTCTATAAGGACACCCCTCAAGTTAGTTTTAAGGTATTAGTTCCTTGAAAATGGAAGTGCAAAAAGGGTAATGAAAGTGGTATTTGGTATGCTTGCCTTCATTGATCAGTGCATTGAGCATAGGAGTTGGGAGGTCATGTTAAGACTGTACAGGACATTGGTTAGGCTACTATTGGAAAATTACATTCAATTCTGGTCTCCCTGCTGTAGGGAAGATGTTGTTCAACTTGGAAGAGTTCAGAAAAGATTTACAAGGATGTTGCCAGGGTTGATGTGTTTGAGCTTTTGGGAGAGGCTGAATAGGGTGGAGCTATTTTCCCTGGAGCATCAGAGGCTGAGGAGTGAGCTTGTAGAAGTTTATAAAATCATGAAGGGCATAACAGGGTGAATAGTTTAGGTCTTTTCCCAGGGTAGATGAGTCCAAAACTAGAGGGCATTGGTGAGAGGGGAAAGATTTATAAGGGACCTAACAGGCAACGCTTTCACACAGAAGGTGATGCGTGCATAGAATTAACTGCCAGAGGAAGTGGTGAAGACTGATACAATGACAACATTTAAAAGGCATCTGGATGGGTATGTGAATGGAAAGGGTTTAAAGGAATATGGGCCAAATGCTGGCAAACGCAACTAGATTAATTTAGGATATCTATTTGGCATGGACAAGTTGGACCGAAGGGTCTGTTTTCCGTGCTATACATCCTTATGACTAGTTTTGAAGAACAATCGCAGTAACATCAATCTTTAGATATTTTTGTGATTGTCAGAGGACAAAGTGTAATTCTTTTGATAGGATTGTGGTGTAAATGGACTAGCAATATTCAACTTTTATCACTCAATTTTAATATCCAAGACTTGTATGGACTAAAAATTATTTTAAAAGGTCAATGTTGATCTAATATTGCTGCTGTAATCATCTGATAAACTGAGCCAAACCACATGGAATATTTGAAACCATGTGACTCAATTACTACTTTCATCAAAAGGCAATGAAACTGATTGTGGCATCAAGAAATGTGCACCTCCTGTTTTATTCACATTTGCATCATAACTGTGCATAATGGATATGAAAGATTACTTATGAGTCTCACCATCATTCAATAAGACCATGACTTATCTAATTTTAACCTGTACTCTCTATTCCTACTGAATCTTTCATCCACTTGGTAATTAAGAAGCTATCCACCTCTGCCTTAAAAATAAAAGATTCTACATCCAATGCCTTTTCAGGAAGGTAATTCCAAGACTCTCAATCTTCAATGAGAAAATGTTTCTTCACCTGTTCTAAATGGGCGTCCCTTAGTTTTAAATTAGTTTTAAACCATGCCCCCTGGTTCTAGATCCTAGAGAAACATACTTTCAATATTAACCCAGTCAAGTCCCCTCAGGATCTTATATGCTTCAACTAAGTCACCTTTAACTCTTCTAAACTGCAGAGGATACAGGCCTAGCCTTTCCGCATAAGTCAATCCACTCATTCCAGGTATTAGGCAACAAAATCTCTCCACAAGTACTTCCAAAGCATCAACATGATTAGAACATAAGTATGGTGACCAATACAGATGTGGTCTCGTCAATAACCCGTATAACTGAATTATCTAAATACACTTACATTGAATTCACTTTGCAATAACCCATAACATTCTATTAACTTTCCCGACTACTTGCTGTACCTGTAAGTGGTCAGTATAACAAAAGGCAATAAAGCTAGGAAAACACAAGCAGAACATATTTCAGCTGCTTGCTTTGAGCAACAAATCAGATGGTGAAACCAACATGGACTAATAACAGCAAGGATACTGGAAGCTCAGCTTTCTCCACTGCATTCAGACACTAATCAATATGAAGTAACTTTGAACAGCAATGACTCATTTAGAATTCCAGGGCACCGACAACTTCACCATGAGGTAGGAAACAGGACAGCAACTAAATAATTGGACTCCGGTTTCATTTTCCATTCTTGCAGGTCAGGGTCTAAAAAGGTTAAACTATAACTATCTTTACCTTCCTGTCTGTCATAGAAAATCCTCCCCATTGCCTGTGTATTTGAGAGAGTTTGACAATGTTTTATTAACTTTTTTCAGGCTTGTAAGTAATTTGAATCTCTTTCAATCAACTAACTTTGGAAATAACTCTCCTGTTTTTCTGATATTTTTTGATCAAGTTTAATTGACAAGGCATGATAAATATGAGTTAATCAATAAAAACAGAAGTTATAACTGACAGACAATATTTAAACAAAAAGGAGCTGCAAGTCCTTCTCCCTTGGTTGCAATATATAAAATAGCAGATTCTACATTCTCTATTTTCTACCAATCACAAAATTCATAGATTACAGCAGAAATACTATGAAGTCCAGCATCATGAGTCAATCTTGTCAGCAGACCTACAAATTGGATATGTTACGCTGCCTCATATGAAGTTCATCAATTGCATTTCCAGGGAGTGTAACACAGATCCTTTGGTGCATACAATATGTTTACACATGCTACAACAGGTATTCTTCCGTGATTATAAGAGGCAGAATGAAAAGACTCAAGTGAGAAACAAAGCACAACAAATAAAGGAATCATGAGGTAATATTCTGCAATTTTTAGTGAATTTTCAATTACTTCCTAGTATTCATTGGTTGATAAAAAGAGGTGATTATGTCACTTTTCTTCCATGAATTTCTCTGTTCAGGTTGTATGCATTTATACATGAGCCTAGTATTTGGTAGAAGCCCATGGAATGGAAGGCAGTGTACTGACATGGCTGGAAAATTCGCTGAGTGGCAGGAAACAGAAAGTAAGGATAATGGTTAGGGATTCAAGCTGACAGGATGTGACCAATGGAGTCCCAGAAGAATCTGTGTTAGGGCCTCAACTATTCCCATTATTTACTAATGACTTGGATAATGGCATAGAAAGTCATACATCTAAATTTGCTAATGACAGAAAGTAAGGCAGCATTGTAGACAGTGTACATGACAGCTTGAAATTATAAAGGGATATTGAAAGATTACGTGAACTGGCAAAACAGATAGATATGTTTTGAGGAGAAATTATATAAACTCAGCTTGTTTTCTCTAGAATTTAGAAGTTAAGGGATGACCTGATTGAAGTTTTCAAGATGTTAAGAGCAAAAAACAGGTTAGGTAAAGATAACCACTGGTTGGGAGTCCAGAACTAGGGTGGAATAGTCTGAGAATTAGGGCAAGACCATTCAGGAGAAATGTTAGGAAGCACTACTATACACACTTCCACAAACAGCAGATGCTAGATCAGTTGTTTATTTTAAATCTGAGATAGATAAATGTTTGTGAATAAGACCATAAAAAATAGGAACAAGAGTAAGCTGTGTGGTCCCTAGAGTCTGCACTGCCATTCAATGGGATCATGGCTGATCCAATATTCCTCATATGCATTTCCGTGCATTTTCCTGGATTCCCCTACTAATCAAGAATCTATCTCAGCCTCAAATGTACACAAGAACTATGCCCTTTTAGTTCTCAGTGGGAAAGAGTTTCAAAGATCCTCAAACTTCAGAATAAATTCATCTCAGTCTTAAATTGGCATGCTTTATTCTGAGACTATGCTGTCTGGTCCTAGGCTCTCCCATAAGGAAGAACGTTCTCTCAGTATTATTGCTATCAAGCCTCTTAAGAATCTTATATGGTTCCATGAGATCACTTCTCATTCTTCTAAACTCCAGTGAATAGTACCACAACCCACTGAACCTTTGTTCTGTAAGACAATCCCTCCAACCCAGAGATCATCCCAATGAACCTTCTTTGAACTGCCTCCAGTGAAATGATATCTTTTCTCAAATAAGGGGACCAAAATTGCTCACAACACTTGAGATATGGTCTCAGTGGTGCCCTGTACAGTTGCAGTATGACTTCCCTATTCTTATGCTCCAACCCTTTTAAAATTACCTGCTGTAAAAGCAATGGTATGAGAGATATGGGCCAAAGACAGGTATATGGAATTAGACCAAAGATCAGCAATTATCTGTAGGGTGGAAGAGGCTCGAGGTGTTGAAAACCTACTTATCTTCCTACCCTGTGCCCTACAGGGTGAAGTGCATGTGTAGACTTAGGAATGCATTGACACAACCTTAATAATTAGGTTTTCATTCACAGTGTATTGTCAACCATGTTTCAAAAAAACTGTTTCACCTAAGGAAATAAATACCAATTATATCATTATATCAACCAGTAGCCTCTAATTCTGTACATTCCTCTGTTCTAATTTATATCAGTAAGCTTAACACAGCTAAGGACCGCTACTGGATTTTATCTTATGAAAAAATGTTCCTACAGTTCACAGAATTTTAATTTTACATTGGTCCCATCACTCCCTGCTGTCCCACAAGCTTCGAGCATGTTTGTGTACTTCCCAAATCTTTGATCATCCCAACCTTCCTAGCTGAAAGAATCAATAATTTGTACTTTAGAAGGAAATTAGAAGGGGCAGAAAGATTCTTGCATCAGTAGCTCTCTAGGACCTGATTTGCTTGGGTATTCTTCAAGTACGAACTTTATATCAAGGCTGACATTATAGCCAAACCTCTCTATGTGGTCTCCTCTACATTGGGGAGACAGGAAACCAATTCGCGGAACATTTCAGGGAACATCTCTGGGACATACACCAAACAACCCCCCTTCAACTCCCCCTCCCACAAGGACATGCAAGTCCTGAGCCGCCTCCACCGCCAAATCCAAGCCACCCGGTGACTGCAGGAAAAACACCTCATCTTCCGCCTTGGGACCCTCCAACCACACGGCATCAATGTCAACTTCACCAGTTTCCTTATTTCCCCTTCCCTCATGTCATTCCAGATCCAACCCTCCAACTCAGCACCACCCTCTTGAACTGTCCTACCTGTCCACCTTCCTTCCCACTTATTCGTTCTACCCTCCCCTCCAACCTATCACTATCACCCCCCACCTGCATCTACCTATCACCTTCCCAGCTACCTTCCCCCCAGCTCCACCCTCCTATTTATTTTGCAGTCCCTGTCCCTCAGATACTGAAGCAGTCCATGTTCAAAATCAAGAAAACCAGGACAATATCCAGACTTGAGCTGACAAGCAATATTTGCTCCACACAAATGCCATTTAATGACTATCTCCAATAAGAGACACAACCTGGCCTACTGTCTTTACATTTAATGATATTGCCATCACTGAATTCCCCACTAACAACATCCTGGGAGGTTAACATTGACCAGAAACTTAACTGGACTCACCACATAAAGTGACTACAACAGCAGGTCAGAAGCTAGAAATACTGCAGTGAGTAACTCACCTCCTGACTCCCCAAAGGAGAAAGTGAGGTCTGCAGATGCTGGAGATCAGAGCTGAAAATGTGTTGCTGGAAAAGCGCAGCAGGTCAGGCAGCATCCAGGCAACAGGAGAATCGACGTTTCGGGCATAAACCCTTCTTATGCCCGAAACGTCGATTCTCCTGTTCCCTGCATGCTGCCTGACCTGCTGCGCTTTTCCAGCAACACATTTTCAGTCCTGACTCCCCAAAGCCTGTCCATCATCTATACAGCACAATTCAGGATGGGTGCAGCTCCAACTGAAGAAGCTTGACTGAAAACAACAAATTCTGGAGATGACAGGTCAGACAGCATCCATGGAGAGACAGCAAGCTAACATTTCTAGTCTAGATGACTCTTAAAGAACAATACAGAATGGAAACAGGCCCTTCCGCCCTCCAAGCCTTCGCATATATGCTATAGTTAGGGAGTGGGGGGGGAGGGGCGGCAGTGGTGAGGTGGAGGCGGCGGCAGTGGTGAGGTGGAGAGATCTGGTGGAGAAAATATGTTAACAGCTCAGATTCTCACATTCCAATCACTTAACCTGAACTATCAATATCTTTTCTCCACCTGCACTCTACACCCCCCAATGCCACATCCTCCCCCTTTGCACCCTCACTCTCAAAACGTAGCACAAATGCTGCCACCTTCAGACTTCACTTCAGCTCTAAAGAAGAGTCATCTAGACTTGAAGCAGAGCTTGCTTTCCATAGATGCTGTCTGAACCGCTGTGATCTGCAGCATTTGTTGTTTTCAGTACAGACGACAGCATCTGTAGTACTTTGCTCCTACTGGAGAAGCTTGACAACATCCTGGACAAAGCAGTATACTTGAATGGCACAACACCCACAAACATTAATTCCATCCTCCACTAATACTCAGTAACAGCAGCATGCACGATAGAAATTCAAAGATCCTTAGACAAGGGGAAGAGCAACAAAGCTTTGGAACTCTACTGCCTCCAAGCCATTTACCATCCTGACTAGGAAATATAATTACCATTCCTTCACTGTTGCTGGATCAAAATCCAGGAATTCTCTCCCTAAGGGTATTGTGGGTTAACTCTCCAAACATGGACTACAGCAGTTCAAGAAGGCAACTCACCATCACCTTCTCAAGGGCAAGGAATGAGCAATAAATACTGACCAGCCAGTGATGCCCACATCCCACGAATGAATTGAAAAACCCTCAAACACAATAAGTAAATAGCATTCACTTGTGTTTATATTACAGTGGATTCAGGAAGAAGGAAAGGCATGAAAGAAGCCTATCACAATAAATAGTACACAACAGGCTTTTCATTGGGAAAAAGGACAAAGTAAAATTTTAACTACACAGAAATGCAGCAAAGAACTTTACAAATCAGCTGGATTTCCTCATTTTTTCTTTACAAAGTACCAAATCAAAATCACAACACTACAAAGCATGACAGGAGCACAAGAATATTGTGTCCTTAGTTCTTGGGAAACTTCACTCATAGGGGTGATCAATCAGATAATAGGTGTACCCTGTGAAACTGTAGTGTCCAATCAAAGGGTGGTGGTCAGTAACTGACCCTTAACGAATGCAGTGCTCCATTGAACTATCACAATGAGATAACTCCAGATCCCACATTGTAATCGTAGAGTCCAAGCTGAAGCACCCTGAGGTAATGCTAACTATCCAAATACAACTAGAGAAATTACTAAAAACAAAACTGATGAAGGAAAGTTCAAGAATTTTAGATTGTTTTGTCCAAGGCAATACTGTACTGTATTAATATAAACACGGAAACCAAAAGATACGCACAAGAAAAGCAAACAATGCCTCTCCAAAAAAAATATATTGCACATTAGTAGGGCTTTGAATGTTTTGGAAAATTAATTTCCTGGAAGAACAGGAATTCTCCAGTGCTTACAATGACCACTGGTAGATTTTAAAAATTGGCACGGTTTGTGTCAACACTCTAAGTACAGCAACAGCGTGATAATTTGCCTCTCATTACGACACTTGAATACATTTTTCCCATTGGGAAGAATAAGCAGTATTTTATTTCAGCTACCTTTAAGTGGGTTCAAATTGGAAAATAACATATCCCAGGTCAAATCAATTGTGATCTCATCGCTACTACCAAACTAATACTAATATAATACTTGAATGATTTTCCAAGATGATAGCATAAATGGTTTTAATTTTAACAATAATTCATACAAATACTATAAAAATACATGGTTCTTTGCACTTTCTTTCCCTTTAAGTGAAAGAAAGCAAACAAGCTTTTCTTCGGGACTGAAAAAGAATTAACAGCGGCATCTTCCTCATCCTGCTTTATTGATCAGATGGTGCAACAGCAACTATAAATTGGACCATAAGACATAAGAATAGAATAAGGCTATCCGGCCCATCACATCTGCTCCACCATTTGATCATGGCCGATATGTTTCGCGGCCCCATTCTCCTGCATTTTCCCCATAACCCTCGATTCTCTTACCAATCAAGAACCTCTCTGTCTTAAATACATTTAATAACTTGACCTCCACAGCACATTGTGGCAATGAGTTTGACTGATTAACGATGCTCTGAGTGATGAAATTCTTCTTCATCTCAGTTCTAAATGGTCATCCCTTTGGGTCCTAGTCTAGTGGAAATATCATCTTCATGTCCAATCTAACCAGGTGTCTCAGTATTCTAAGTTTCAACCAGATCCACCCTCATCCTTCAAAAGTCCAGAGTACAGACCTAGAATCCTCAATCACTCCTCCTATGACAAGCCCTTCCTCCCAAGGATCTTTCTTGTAAATCTCCTCTGGACCTCTTTCAACACTGATGCATCCTTCCTTAGATATGGAGCCCATTAGACTGATGATCAAAAAATCAGAGAGCAGACTTTGAAGTGAGAGGTGGGCAGATATACAAAGTAATGGTGCACAAAATTGGTTTATACATTAAACAATAAATACATAGGATTTCACATTAATGATAATGGTGCTACAACCTTGGGACATTAGTAACCAGACATACTGACACTGTACTTGGATTGACGACAGTAGTGCTACAAAAGGCTGTACTGTGAATAATACTTCTACAGGTTTTTAAAAGGTAGCATTACACAGAAAAACAAGTACTGACAACACTATATTATCACAAAGCGCCTGATTCACAACTTAAGTGAGCCACATTGTTTGCCTTTTTGCCTGTTTCTATCTGCACCCTTGATTGAGTCACTAAGTCCATCCAACATTTCTCCCCAAAATTCAAACCCCTGCCTCCAACTTTAACTCAGTGTTTCAACATTGTGTTGAAAGTAATAAAATAACAACAGAAAGGAGACTTCAATTCAATTGATCTTGTTGGGCTAATATTAATAGGTAAAAGGTGAAACCTTCTTTCCTAGCCACCTCTTCACAATTTCAATTGTATTAGGACTAAGTCCCTTGCCTTTGAATTGGTAAGTATTTAAAGCCTTACCTATGGGTGTAGCTTTCCTACTGCTGCTATTTGAAACACACCAGTACAACCTGATAAACCTGCAAATACATGTTCCCTTACTTCTTGGGAAAAATACACAGGAATGCAATTGAACACATTGCTTTCCCTCATGCTGACTGCATCTGCTCCTAAGAGCTATGCTTACAATAAAGATTCATTTGGCCAGTGGTCCAGATTGACAGGTATTGGAAAACAAATGCTTTCTCTGCCTGCTCTTCCGAACCCAAAAACTAAAATATTCATCTCCATGTTACTTATTGCTACTGCACAGAGAGCAGAAAAAAAAATCACAAAAATTAACAAGCAAAAAAGAGAGGTGATGACAACCACAGTATAATATAAGCATGACAAAAGTGAATGAATCTTGTGTACAACCCTTTTGAGTCATGACAAATTACCTTACTAGTTCCCCTCCATTCCCTGTGACTGTCCATAATATAGGATATCAAATTTACTGAAATAAATTGCCTTACATGGTCTTTTAGAATGCCTCAACACACAAATTTCTGGAAGACCGGTCGGTATAAAAGTCCTTCTCCCTTCATGTACGTTAAATTGAAACATCTGATTAAGAAATTTCCTGGCTCATATCCCTCCAAATCTTTCCTATTCACCTACTTATCAAATATCTTTTAAACAGTGTAGTTGTACCCACATCTACCACTTCCTCAGGAAGTTCATTCCACACGTGAACCATCCTCTGAGTAATACATTTGCCACCACGTATTTTTTTAAATCTCTCTCCTCTCACCTTTAAAATGTGCCCGCTAGTCTTGAAATCCTCCATCCTAGGGAAAATACAACTACCATGAACTTTATCTGTACCTCTCATTATTTTATAAATGTCCATCAGGTCACCTCTTTACGTCCTATGCTCCAGTAAAAGAGTCTGTCCAGCCTTTCTTTATAGCTCAAACCTTCCATACCCAGAAACATCCTGGTAAACGTCTTCTGAATCCTCTCCAGCTTAACAATATAAAGTAGGGTTTTTGAAAAAAAGAAATTACAGATGAAATCATGATGAGCAAGTTTTGAGAAGATTTGTAGTTTCGGATGTCGATTTGCTCACTGACATCACCAACCCAAAGAAACCTAAACACATAAATAGAAATCGGACCACACCACCAGTGCTTCATTTGGAGGCTCACTGATGATGTTACCTCGTATGATGACAATACATCTAAAAACGAACCTTCCAGCTCAGTGAGCAAACTTACATCCAAAATCATGATGAAATTACTAGGGGTCTGACTTAGGCACCAGCAAAGCTTTTGACTGATAATGGAGAAGAATTTACCAATCATGAGTGCAGAGAAATGAGAAAACATGGGTACTATGGTCATTAAAATATAGTTGAATGTCAATTCAGCAATGAACAACAAAAGGAATCATACCAAGAGTGACTGATTTATCTTTTATCATGTGTATTTTGTTACAAAATATAGTGAAAATTGTTGTACAGTTCAACACACTCCAGCGCTATCTTAAAACACAGAAAAATAAACCAAAACATAGACCACAAAGGCAGAAAAAGAAACAAAGCTAAAGAAATAGTGCTCAGCTTTACAGTCCTTCATGTCAAGTGCTCTGCCATGGGCCTAGTGCATAGCCATGAGTCCCCTTTGTTGCTGGAACAAGAGTTGCCAATCTTCAGTGCCATCTTGTCTCTACTGATGCCTCCCCCCACTACGGGCTTTCGTTATACCTCGCCAATGCAGCCATCACTGGGTAATACACTGACCCAAACTCAACTCCACCGCCCTGAGTCTGCCTCAGGCCCACATCATCGATGCAGCCAGGTCTCATACTGGGCCCAAACTTACCTCCACTGCTGCCTTCATGAATCTGAGCTGGAAACAGACACCGCTGCGAACCCAAACTCATCTCCACTGCAGCAGGCATGAGTCAGCATTCCTGCATCCCTGAAGAAGGGCTTATGCCCGAAACGTCGATTCTCCTGTTCCCTGGATGCTGCCTGACCTGCTGCGCTGTTCCAGCAACAAATTTTCAGCTCAGCATAGGACTGCCCCATTGAAGCAGAAGTGCTGGGTTTGCTTCAAGTCCGTGCTGGGCTCACTCGCCGTCAATTCTGTTGCTGTGACTGAGCTCTTCAACAAGAAGTAAATAAAAGTTAAAAAAGTTAAAAAAAGAGAAAAGAAATGCAAAGAAAAACAGAAAGAGCGGACGAGCTCTGCTCTGCTGTCATTTTACCAGACAATGAAGAGTTATATAAATCTTTAGCTGATCAACCAGACTGCAAGTTGATAACTTTCCATGTCAGGGCAATCCATGCAAAGAATTCATGTCAAAATGGCGAAGGGTAGAGTCCCAATTAACTAGTATATGGGTAAAAGTCCAAAATGCCTTCTTCCCCAGAAGCTATGACCATTAGTTCAATAGTGTGAAGGGCTTATAAAATTTTGTTGCTAAGTCTACTAAATGTGGCATGAAATTATTTCTGCTTCTGTTCCAAACTGTTCACAGCAATTGTTTTTTGATTGGATCTCTTAACTGTTAATGTTGACCTCTCTCTCTGTGCGCTGCTACCTGATGCACTCTATGTTTTTTTGATTAGATTAGGTTCCCTTCAGTGTGGAAACAGGCCATTCAGCCCACTTTGTCCACACTGACCCTCCGACATTCAGCTGATAGAGCAGACAACACTTTTTTGTGTATCTAGGTCTATGTGGCAAAAAAAAATCAAATCAAGTCAAATGCCATGGGAAAGGTGTAATAGGATGTAGCAGGGTCCTCCAATACTTTATTTACATATTTAAATTATTGTCACTAACCAACAAACCTGGAATAATCTTCAATCACATCTGAACCCTTTAGCAGGATTTCTTAGCTTTGAAAAGTACCGGGGTAATTACCAAATCATCTATGCCAAGACCACTTGTCTTCAAAAATAACGGGTTTTAACTAATTTTTATTAATGACTTCATTGATAAACTTATGCTTCACTGACTTTCAAAATGAATCTACAAGCTCATGTGCCTTTTTCATTAAAGGTTTACTAAACAGCAGTACTACACCAGTATGTAAACTTTACCATGGAATTATAGCCATCCCATTTAAGAGATTACTAGAGGGTTGTGGCTTTGTTAGCTGGTCCCTAAAGAAGTTAATGAATCTTTTGTGTAATATATAATGGAATTTTTTGTAGGGTAGGGGAGAGATTAGAAGTGACAAGTTGTCGCATAAATAACAATAAATGATCATGTTATACTAATAGTGCTTGCTTTGCCTAATACTTTTTATAAACAATAATGTCTGCTTTTGGTTGGATCTAGAGGTTGATTGCTGGGTGTTCAGATTTCTCTTTAAACATAAATGGTCCCTAAAAGGATCATGACAATAGTTAACAGAATTTGCGACTAATACCATCACATGATAAACAAGACTCCTTGTGACTGGTGCAATTGTTCAGTTTCATCATTATTTTCCTCCTTTGCAGTTGTCATTTTAAAGATCCTGCCTCTCCACCTTGAACTTTTGATTGATAGCAACTCTTGGCCATTCCTGGGAACAATTCACCAAGAATCACTGCTCAAATTCTGTTTTCAGCTGTGATAGTCAGAACTACTAAATGTGCTTTCATTGTCATTCTGCCTACTTTTAGCCATTTCATTGGACTGATAGCTGCATCCAATATCTCAACCAGTTTGACAATCACAGAGTCCTCTATTCTTTGTCACCTTAAATTGCATTATTTGTTTCAAAGACTGAAGATTACTATCTCCCTAGGAACATTTTCAAGTCAGCAAATATCTGACTCAACAAGATCGGTCTCTCTAAAAACTAATCAGCTGGAACCAGGAGCCTAACAACATGAAACAGCTTCACACAATCTAGCAAATTTAAATGTTAGTATTGATCCAGGGATCTCTAACCTGAACTTCATCAATCTTTTATACAATTTGTCCAAGTCCATGACATATCCTTCCATGGAATGACTGTTTTCTAAAATGTATTAAATTCTGACCAAGCCTCATAGGAATTTAATGGATCAGGCTTCTTGTAGATTTCTTTAGAAGGTCCAATAGAAGGTCCAAACTTACATGATTCAACTGTAATGAATCCAACAGAAAATACTTTACTTCCAATATAGGAAGTCAAAATATTCAAGTCCTGTATTGTTTCCTCTTTAGTATGAGCATAAACCATGACAATATTAACTTTGTTCTTATACTGGCAATATCACTCAGATTAATAACTTCACAGTGAAATCATATGCTGCAAAGTGACAATTGCTTATTGCCATGTTTTAATAACGGTGACTCTGACTGGAGTCTTATCTCTAAAAATAATTTTCACAAACCTCCGTTTACCTTTAAGTAACTTCCTCTGCTACATGTTTGATTCCAGAAAACTGTTTGTTAAAGGATATAATGAGTGCCAATCTTTTGACACTTGAGTGTTTATTTACCATGTTACACATTACAAGCGTACATCTCCTAAATGAAGAACTCCAGTTTCAATCTGCCTGCTTCGAAGGGCATTGGTGTATTCCCAAGTAATGCCTACTACCTGCATACAATTCATATTCAACTGAAATTGTGTACTTAATGACCAGGACTAGACATGGCAATTAAGTGTAGTCTGCCCAAAACATGTCTTTTTTTTAAGGTTTTTGTGAAGATTTGTAGCTTGGCCTGTGGATGCAGTTGCTGGTTAGCTCACCAAGCTGGCAGGTGATCATGAAAACGTTTCATCACCACGTTAGGTAACATCATCAGTGCAACTTTCATGAAGCGTTGATGTGCTACTTCACTTGACACTTATATGGTCTGTTAAGGTGGGTGGTGTTATTTCCAGTTTTACTCTGCTGTGACTGGTATATGGGATCTATTTGTACTTTAATGGCTTCTTTAATGGCATTCCAGGTTGAAAACCAGACCGCTAGGAATTCCCGTGCATGTCTCTGGTTAGCTTGTCCTAAAATGATTACATTGTCCCAGTCAAATGGAATGGCCCTGCTTGTCCGCGTATTTTGAGAAGAGGGAGAATTGGTCATGCCGTGTTGCCGCTAGTTGGTGTTCGTGTATCTGGATTGCTAGGTTTCTTCCTGTCTGTCCAATGTAGTGTTTATGGCAGTCGTTACATGTAATTTTGTATATTACATTGGTATTGCATGAAAGTCCGCATACCACAACATGCAGGATGTAGTATACAAACAGTTGTCAAATTATTCTTCAATAAAATATTTATATTCAATGAGAAAGACAAATCGATGGAGATTTTACTTAATAAGCAAATTTAATTGGCATCTCTCCAGTACTGTGATAACAAAGGTGAATGGGCTCTCAAAGGACAAAATGTATTATATGACTATCAGTCAAGACCATTGAACTACAGAAGCACTCAAAAAATATTTTAGAACTCATTTTAAATAAAGCACTAAACCATTTTCAGTACCTAAGTGAAGGAAATTAATTTACCAAGTGAAAACAGCAAAATTGTGCAATTTCTAACAGCAGGAATTCAATTTCATTGAAAAGAACAAAGCATTTTTTGCAAAGTTAACAATCGTGTGTTCTTGCGGCATTTAGTCTCTCCAAATCAGTCAGCTCACTGCTGTTCCTTGATAGAAACATAGAAAGTAAATGCAGGAGTAGGCCATTTGGCCCTTCAAGCCTGCACCACCATTCGACATGATCATGGCTGATCATGCAATTTCAGTGTTCCGCTCCCACCTTCTCTCTATTCCCTTGATCCCTTTAGCCATGTTCAGCTCGCTCTTGAATATATCTAATGAACTGGCCCCAACAGCTTTCTGTGGGAGAGAATTCTCAAGGTTCACAACTCTGAGTGAATAAATTCTTCCTCATCTCAGTCCTAAATGGCTTACTCCTTATTTAATCACATTATATTGCATTTGCCAAGTATGTGCCCACTCAGCCAGTCCTAAAGCCTCTTAGCATGCTCCTTACAGCACACACTGCCACCCTGCTTAGTGTCATCTGCAAAGTTGAAGATATTGCATTCAATTTCTTTGGCCAAATTGTTAAAGTGTATTGTGAACAGCTGGGGTCCCAGCACTGAATCCTGTGGTACCCCACTCGTCACTGCTTGCCAATCAAAAGAGGACTCAATTAATCCAACTCTCTGCTTCCTATCTGCCAACCAGTTCTCTATCCATATCAATACATTACTGCCGATATCATAAGCTTCAATTTTGCTAATCTTTGTATGGAACCTTGACAAAAGCCTTTGAAAATCCAGACGCACAACATTTACTGATTCATCCATGTCCACTCTACTGGTTACATCCTCAAAAAACTCTAGAAGGCTGCTGTGGTTCTGTTCGCCGAGCTGGAAGTTTTTGTTGCGAACGTTTCGTCCCCTGTCTAGGTGACATCCTCAGTGCTTGGGAGCCTCCTGTGAAGCGCTTCTGTGGTGTTTCCTCCGGCATTTATAGTGGCCTGTCCCTGCTGCTTCCGGTTGTCAGTTTCAGCTGTCCGCTGTAGTGGCCGGTATACTGGGTCCAGGTCTATGTGTTTGTCATCCACAAACTCCATCAACAAACACATAGACCTGGACCCAATATACCGGCCACTACAGCGGACAGCTGAAACTGACAACCGGAAGCAGCAGGGACAGGCCACTATAAATGCCAGAGGAAACACCACAGAAGCGCTTCACAGGAGGCTCCCAAGCACTGAGGATGTCACCTAGACAGGGGACGAAACGTTTGCAACAAAAACTTCCAGCTCGGCGAACAGAACCACAGCAACGAGCACCCGAGCTACAAATCTTCTCACAAACTTTGAACTCTAGAAGGTTTATCAAGCATGATTTCCGTTTAGTGAATCCATGTTGACTTGGACTGCTTTTCAAGTGGTCAGTTATTACATCCTTAATAACTAACTCCTACATTTTATCCTTCACTGATGGCAGGCTAACCAGCCTATAATCCCTCATTTTCTCTCTCCCCTCCTTTTTTGAAAAGTGGGGTTACATTAGCTACCGTCCAGTCTATTGGAACTCTTCAAGAGTCTATGGAATGCTGGAAAACGATCAGTGTGTCCACTATTTCTAGGGCCACTTCTTTAAATACCCTAAGATGCAAAGCATCAGACCCTGGGGACTTATCAGATCTTAAACCCATCAATTTCCCCAATATAATTTCCTGACCAATAGGATTCCCTTAAGTTCCTCCATCAAGCTTGACCTTCTGTTCTCTCGCATTTCCAGAAGATTATTTGTGTCCTC
The DNA here is from genome assembly GCF_037043375.1 of Chiloscyllium plagiosum. Classification (NCBI taxonomy): domain Eukaryota; kingdom Metazoa; phylum Chordata; class Chondrichthyes; order Orectolobiformes; family Hemiscylliidae; genus Chiloscyllium; species Chiloscyllium plagiosum. The sequence goes on from NW_028270159.1 coordinate 45,874,872, forward strand.
CTTAGTGAAAACAGATCCAGAATGGACAGATCCTGACTCTTACACTTGCAAGAAGTGTGTCCAGCTGCAGCTCTTGTTTAACCACATGATGGCTCTGGAGCTGCAGATGGACTTACACGGAGCATCCGTGATGCTGAGGTGGTCATGGATAGCATGTTTAGTGAATTGGATTCTGGATTAGTGGTGCTGGAAGAGCACAACAGTTCAGGCAGCATCCAAGGAGCAGCGAAATCAACGTTTCGGGCAAATGCCCTTCATCAGGAATAAAGGCAGAGAGCCTGAAGCGTGGAGAGATAAGCTAGAGGAGGGTGGGGGTGGGGAGAAAGTAGCACAGACTACAATAGGTGAGTGAGGGAGGGGATGAAGGTGATAGGTCAGGGAGGAGAGGGTGGAGTGGATAGGTTGAAAAGGAGATAAGCTGGAAACTAGAAGAGAAGACAAGTAGACAGTGAGGTGGAAACTAGAGACTTCATGCCAGCATTATCAAGGGGAAGAGTAGGCAGAGTGCAGATGATCGCAAAGGAACTTGTGGTCTGAAATGCACATGCTTTAATGCAAGGAGTATAGTGGGTAAGGCATTATGGGTGGAGCTGAGAAATAAGAAGGATGCAGCTACATTGTTGGAGCTGTACTACAAGCCTCCCAACAGTGAGCATGAGGTAGAAGAACAAATAGGTAAACAGATTGTGGAAAGATGTAGAGGCAACAGGGCGGTGGCAATAGGAGATGTTAAGTTTCCCAACATCGAGTGGGACACACTTAGTGTCAGAGGTCTGGATGGGGCAGCATTTCTATGCAGCATGTCAATAGTCCAACTTGGGAAGGGGCCATATTGGACCTGGTGTTGGGGAATGAGCCAAGTCAGGTGGTAGAAGTTGCACTGGGGGATTTTTTTGGGAATAGTGACCACAATTCTGCAAGTTTTAGAATACTTGTAGACAAAGATGAGAGTGGTCCTAAGGAAAGAGTACGAAACTGGGCCAAGGCCAATTATACCAAAATTCAGCAGGAGCTGGGAAATGTGGATTAGGAGCAGCTATTTGAAGGGAAGTCCATATTTGCTATGTGGGAGGCTTTCAAGATAGGTTGAAGATAGTGCAGGATAAGCATGGCTCTTTGAAAATAATGGATAGGAAAGGCAAGATTTGTGAACCATGGATGACAGGAGAAATTGTGCAACTAGCCAGGAGGAAAAGGGAAGCGTATATAAGGTTCAGGCAGCTAAGAACAGAACGGGCCCTGGAGGAATATCGGGAGAGTAGGACCAATCTTAAACGAGGAATCAAGCGGGCTAAAATAATGAAATAACTTTACAAGCAGAATTAAGGAGAATCGCAAGACCTTTTATTCATTCAGAAGAGGCAAGAGGGTAACTAGAGAAAGGGTTGGACCACTAAATGATAAGGCAGGAAGGTTGTGTGTTGAACCTGAGAAAATAGGTGAGATTCTCAATGATTACTTTGCATCAGTGTTCACTGAGGACAGGTACACGATGAATGTTGAGATTAGAGATAGAAATGTCTTTACCCTGGATCACATTGACAGAAGGAGGGAGGATCTGTTGAGTAGGCTAAAGGATATTAAGGTGGACAAATCCCCAGGACCGAATGGGATCTATCCCAGGTGGCTGAGGGAGGCGAGGAGGAAATAGCTGGGGGCCTGACAGATACCTTTGTAGTATCCTTAAACACAGGAGAAGTACCGGAGGACTGGAGAGTTGCTAATGTTGTCCCCCGATCAAGAAGGGTAGTAGGGATATTCCAGGTAATTTCAGACCAGTGAGCTTGACGTCAGTGATGGGAAAGTTGCTGGAGAAGGTACTGAGGGATAGAATCTATTTATATTTGGAAAAGAACAGGCTTATCAGTGATAGGCAATATGGTTTTGTGCGGGGGAGATCGTGCCATACCAACTTAATAGAGTTCTTTGAGGAAGTGGCTGTAGATGTCATATACATGGACTTTAGTACAGCGTTTGATAAGGTTGCTCATGGTAAACTAATGGAGAAAGTGAAGTCACATGGTGTGCAAGGTGTTCTAGCTAGGTGGATAAAGAACTGGTTTAGCAACAGGAGACAGAGAGTAGTAGTTGAAGGGAGTTTCTTGAAATGGAGAAAGGTGACCAGTGGTGTTCCACAGGGATCAATGCTGGGGCTACTGATGTTTGTGATATACATGAATGATTTGGAAGAGGGCATTGATGGTCTGATCGGTAAGCTTGCAGATGACAAGATGATTGGTGGAGTAACAGAAAGCATAAAGGGACTGTCAAAGAATACAGGAGAATATAGATAGACTGGAAAGTTGGATTGAGAAATGACAGATGGAGTTCAATCCAAGCAAATGTGAGGTGGTGCCTTTTGGAAGGTCTAATTCTAGAGCAAACTATACTGTAAAGAAGAGCCTTGGGAAAAGTTGATGAGCAGAGAGATCTGGAAGTTCAGGTCCATTGTACCCTGAAGACGGCTGCACAGGTGGATAGAGTGGTCAAGAAGGCATATGGTATGCTTGCCTTCATCGGATGTGGTATTGAGTAGAAGAGCTGGCAGGTCATGTTAAAATTGTACAAGAATTTGGTTCGGCCGCATTTCGAATACTGTGTACAGTTCCGGTCGCCACATTCCCACAAGGACGTGGAAACTTTGGAGAGGGTACAGAGAAGGTTTACGAGGACATTGCCTGGTATGCAATTCTTAGAACCTATTAGATCATTCTCATCTATTTCTGAAACTTACTACTTGTGTAATCTGAGGCAGGCCAGCATCTAACCACTGTGACACACAAATTACTTGGGAGAAATGAATAAATCAACCCACATAAACTAAAGATCTGATTGAAATAGTACAATTACAGCACAATGGCTGTCAAGAAATCCATTAAATATTTCACAGAATCCCTACAGTGTGCAATCCAATCAACACCGACCCTCCGAACAGCATCCCACCCAGACCCACCCTAAATTTATTGGAAATCACAGAGCCTACTAAATTTTGATCACAAATAAAGGCTTTGTTTTTCAGCTGAAATTGTGCTTCTAAGATGCTGTAGTCAACAATCATAGTGAATAGCAAGCTGCTGAAAATGTAAAACCTATGTAATATGACCTTACAACGTGACACACTTCACATAAGCACTTTTCTAGGGCACCTCAACTACACTGCACATTCTGGGACTGTGCCACACAGAGTTGGAAGGCTTTTGGGTTGATTCTTGGTCCATGCTAAGTTAGCTTATCTCAAACTAGAACTATCAGGCTGCTCAAGTATAATCCACTTCCATTACGTGCCAGTTTTCTGCACACTTGACCATAAAGAGCTCGGTAGCCTTTCCTCACAACCACTCGGTGACTTTCATCTGCAGTTTGAAGAAGAAAGTGTATCTATAATTTTAATAATAAAAGATACAATAATACCTTTTAAATCACTGTATCCTGAAGTATCTCTACACAGCCAATTAGATTTGAAGTGTATTTATTTCACTACAAACATAACAGCAAGGAGTATTCAGTTACTGGACATCAGGACTGATCAGAAATCTGATCTTCCCCTCTGACCCAGAGACTCTGAACCTAATTATGTCACCTTACCAATACCCCAGGCAAAATAAAGTCAAAGGCTTTCAGATGTATGTTAATGTTTGATTCATTCTCATTCTAACCAATCATTATACTTTCCATTCACAACTTAATAATCTTACTTCTAGTTTATTTTTCAGTTGCTTTGCTTTCCTGAAGATTCTTAAAAGTACACATAAAGCCAACGTAGTATGCTAACTCAATGACATTTACTGATCAGAGACATCAGTACATACAGATAATGTAGGTTAATAATCTAACTGAGGCCCTATACTTCAACCCAAATATAGATGCAATCATGGCAGAGTAGTTGCAACTTGGAGCCCAAACAAAAGTTGATCAGTGACAATGGCAGTCGCAGCTAACTGCTCTATCAGATGCCAAAAAAAGCATAGAAGAGGAGGTTCGAGTCAAGTCGGCTTCAAAGTAAGCTCATGATTTTTATTTGGTAAAGATGAAAGAAAGACATTATATTATTTAAATGTGAATTTAGTTTCTTCAAATTTAATTTCTAACTAACAATATCAGAAGTAATAATGTTTGTTGGCTTTATACTGCAAATTCACTCAGGATTTTCAAAATGCACTGGATTATTCAGCTCAAAAAGGTGCAATGAAACATCTTATAAACAACTCCCAAGACCTGTTTTTTTGTACAGGATCTTCCAGGATGCACAGAGGAATCTAAATGTTCTACTGCATGAGTCACATAATGCCATTATGCAGGTACAGCATATAATCAAGTATGCCTAATGAGATGCTAATCTTTATTAGAAGCAAAATTGAACATAATTGTAAGGATACAAATCAAAAGAATTGTAGATGCTGTAAATCAGAAACAAAAACAGAAATTGCTGGAACAGCTCAGATCTGGCAGCACCTGAGGAGAGAAATCAGAGCTAATGTTTCAGGTCAAGTGACCCTTTCTCTGAACTGGACAAGGAACGATATTATGCATCAGTTATACATGGCGTTGGTGAGGCTGGAATACTGTACATAGTTATGCTGTCCTTAGTTAAGGAAAGCAATACAGAAGAACTTCGATTATCCAAATTTCGGATATCCAGCAAGATCACAAGGTCCCAATGCTTGGCTAAACTATTTTATTTGGCATTCGATTATCTGAACAAAATACTCCCTGCCTGTGTCGTTCAGATAATCGAGGTTCCTCTGTAAATGCACTGGAGGTAGCTCACAGGAAGTTTACAAGTCATGGTACGGGAGGCTTGGTGCGCAGTTGTCTTTATAGGAAAGACTGGACGGGTCAGAATTATTTTCAGTAAAGTTTAGACTAGCAAGGGGTGACTGAATTCAAACTTACAAGATCCTGAATACCTTGAGAAGGTTAATGTGTAAAGGATGTTTACTCTTGTGAGACAGTCCAGATCTAAGAGACAAGGTTTTCAAATTAGGGGTCACCCTTTAAGGCTTGAAATGAGGGGTTTTTTTAATGGAGGACAATGCAGCTTTAGAGCACTCTACTTAGAAGATGGTGAAGATAGGGTAATTGAATATTTTTAAAGTGGAAGTAGTCAGATTCTTGTTAGAGCCAATAAGAATATGAAATTTTGAGCATAAACAAATCAGCCATGATCTTATTAAATGGCAGACCATGTTTGAAGGCCTGCTCCTAATTTGTATGTTTGTGTGGAATCTTGAACAAATCCTTGTAAACGGAAAATAATCTTTTTCAAGTCAGATCAGTCATTTGGAGACTCAGTCAAAATTAAAAACCCAATAACACATTTCTGAACAGGATCTAACTTTTTAGAAGGTTTATACAATTGACAGTAGAATGGAAAAATGAGAATTTTCATCAGATCAACAAATTTTACTTTTAAATCATTCATGGGATGTAGGTGTCACAGACTAGGCCGGCATTTGTACCTTCCCTAACTGCTCAGAGGGCAGTTAAGAATCAATCACATTGCTGCACGTCTGGAGTCACACATAAGCCAGGCTAGGCAAGGACAGTGGTCTCCTTCCCTAAAGGTAATCAGTGAACCAGATTGGTTTTTCCAACACGGATTTTTCATGGTCATCATTAGACATTTAATTCCAGATATTCATCGAATTGAAATTCCACCAATTGCCATGGTAGGATTCAAACCCAGGTCCCCAGAACATTACGTGGGCTCTGGACTAATAGTCTAGCATTAATATTACGAGGCCATTATCTTCGTTAAAGTATATGATTTAGAAATGTATATGGTAATGACTCCTGCCTTTAGAAGCTGGGATCAGCAAACAAAATCCATGGTGGTCTATAGCGGAACAAGGAATGAAAGAAGTTCAGGTTTCTGCATTAACCTATGCTCACACGAAATCCTAAAACTGAAGTCAGATTCAAAAGGGTTTATTGTTTAAAAAATACTTCTCTATTTAAATGGTACACTGCTCTTCATATTCTTTCTGCCAAAGTGGACATGGTCACATTTACCCATCCTCATCAGAAATGTTTTTGCTGTAAATCACAGTGGGTCAGGCGGTCTCCATGGAGAGAGAGCAAGCTAACACTGAGTCCAGATGAATCTTCATCAGAGTCCTGAATACTGATGAAGAGTCATCAAGTCTTGAAACATTAGTTTCTCCTCTCTCCATGGATGCTGCCTAACCCACTGTGACTTCTATCATTTTTTGTTTTCAGTACAGATTCCCGCATCTGCAGTAATTTGCTCCTACATTATGTTTTTGCTGTAACTTAATCTTTCTATATCCCTTTGCAAGCTCTCGATCTCCTCTTTACGACTTACCATGATGGATAGGAAAGTGTCATTGACAGACTTATACATTGTAAGAATTTAAGTGGAGGCCACAATCAGATCAGACATCACCCTACTGAATGGAGCAGTAGGTTCAAGGAACTGAATGGCCCGATTCTTATGTAGGTACAACTTGCTAAATTTCTTAAAAGTGTAACTTGTTTTCAGAAGGGTACTGTTTTTATGTTATTGAGGATAGAGACTAAGCTTTACCTTGGATGTATTCAAAAGCAACTTTATGGTCATAAAATGTTGCAAGGCGCCTCACAGAAGCTTTAAGCATTATCAGACAAATTGACACTGAATTGACACTGAAGACGGTATTAAGACAGGTGACCGAAAAATTAGTCAAACAGGCAAGTTTAAAGGGGATTCTTAAAAGGAGAGATGCGGAGATGTTTAGAGGGAGAATTCCAGAGTTAGGGCTTTGGATATTATCAATGATGTGCTGAAAAAATTGGGAATGTGCAAAAGAGGGCAGAAACAATCAGGGTAACAGAATGGGGGAGTTACTACAATTGGTCTCATCACGCTGGAAGTGGAAGAATATTGATCTTCTGATCGTTATTCCATAACACTGACTGGAAGATACAGATTAGCTTTACAGTTGCAACTTTCAGGCATGGTGAAAGACTTGGGAGGTGTACTGAAAGGCTGTCTGTATCCATGGAATCAATCCATACCAAGAATCAAAGAAAAACAAGTTGTCACATGTGTAATTTAATTGAGATGATGACAACAATTGTCTAGAAACAATGACACATTTGTATTGGATATATTGTTTCAGTAGGATATGTTGAAACATTGACAGATGTGACAAGCTTCCAAAGTCTTAATAGGTGATGTAAAATATGGATTCCTTAAAACTGCACTGCAGTATAATGCTGCAGACATTCACTATGTTAATTTATGAATGCAGACTTTTTTTTCAAAAAGTTGAGAGAAAAACACAGTAAGCAGTGCCGGATTTTCACATTTTAATAATTAACCATAATTAAAGAAAAGCACTGGATGATCCAACACGAGGAAACAAAGCAGCAATACTCAGAATTTGTTGGTGGTATTAACTACACTGCATTAATCTGAGAGAAAACTGCAAATGGTTGAGAAAATGACACCCTACAATAGCTTGTTTCCTTTGGAACTTTCAAAAACATTTCAAGGATAATTAAAGATGGGCAATAAATACTGGCTCAGCCAATGAGGTCAACATCCAGTAAAAGAATAGAAACAAACATACACCACTGCTCTATATTCCTGGAAGTCTTGCAGATAATAATACTACAGTACAGGTCTTTCCCGGGTGAAAACAATAGCCACATCTGATTATTTGCCCAAGTAGTGATTTTTAAAGTATAAACCAAGGCTATAGGATGCTAATCAACATAGATCAAGATGCCAATGTCTGATGTGACACTTCTGCCCACCAAGGTGGTGTAATGGCCAAACCTAAAACTCCAAATCCTGTTGTAGCACAGGTTAACTAACAATACAGATCAGGAATCAGACATTCTGGATTTTAATGGACTGGTCTTCCTACCTTCTCTTCAAATATGCTATAGTTTGGTTTCCCAATGCTCAACAGGAAACTGCAACTATAAACAGAGTCACATCAGAATGTGAAAAACACTTGTAACAATGCAAAATTCCAGCCCTGGCAGTCAAATCAGAACTATAAATCAAGTTACAGAAGAATAAGTTAGTCCATAAGTAAATCATTGAATAAATATGCATGCAAAGGCCACACCTATGTAAGCAAAATGCCAAAACTCTTGGTATTTTATATACCATCACATCCACACTGCAAAAAAGTTGCCCTTTTGGAGGTATGGCTTGGGTTTATTACAAAACACACTTATGGGCTATTAGAAGATAGACATTCATATATATCAATTGAAGTTGGAGGAATCATTATTAGACAGTGATTTAAACCTCTCACTACCCCGCTACTATTGCTATTTAAAAACATCTTGAATATCGAATACATATATGCCAAGCATGTTGATTTTAGCTCATAATGCTAATTTCACACCATACCACAAAATAATGGAACATTGGCTAGGGATTGCAATATTCAAGAGCTGAAAACTGTGATGCTGGAAAAACACAGCAGGCCAGGCAGCATCCGAGGAGCAGGAGAATCGACGTTTCGGGCATAAGCCCTTCTTCAGGAAATATTCAAGTATGTTCAAGTCCTTTCACAACCTCTAGAATCATGGGAGGTGGAGGAACAAATGGAAAAGATGTCCTTGTTCACAATTTTTCAACTCTATTGTCCAAAATCATGGCTATTCTACCACACAAGAAAAACTTTTAAAAAAAACTAAAACTAATAGCTTGCCTAAAATTAAACATAACCCTTAAAACAAATTTTTGTCCCCAGACTGGTGATGCAAGTAAAGATCGGTGATCTACCATTTTCATTGCAAATGCCACAACTGGGTGTTCAGTGAATTCTTTTCAATCATCCCATTTAGTAAAACAGAGGATGAAAAGTATTTGATGTATCCAGATTCCATCTTGAGTTGAAAATATTTTTGAGTTGACCTTAAATCAATATTAAGTCATATCAACAAGAAATACTAGGCCCAATTTCTGTTCATTACTGAGTTTGCTGCTTTAGATGCAGCAGAATGGGTGCTGCAATTGACTTCACCATGGGACCGTACAGTGGGCATCACCAACTTCAAATCAATACCTAATGAGTTTTAAGTAGCAACACACTCACTGACAATGACTCCAAAGTTGACTGCACCACAGTTCACTATCTGTTCTAGTTTAAGGTAATGCAATAATGAAAGGAGAAAATACAGCTCTGAAACACTAAATACATTGAGCACTGAAGGGAATATATCAAACTGCTTAATGTTAGAGCATGGAATAACAGTTTTGACAATGAAAATAAGTAATTCAGACATTGACACACTTCATCACTCAGCTTTGAAATAATGCCTGACAGATCTAAAGTAGATTAGATGTGGAGCAGTGAATAAGCAATTAGCAAAGCATCATTATTACCACAGATATGCCAATTACATTCATTTCTGTCAACATGCACCATGGCTGGAAGCATACAATACCCTACAGACACCTATTATTAATTCCCCAATAAACAGAACCAAACCCAGAAATGGATACTTCATTCAAGCCATAGCTTATTAGAAAATACTGTCCTTAAACCTGCGTTTAGCATATATCAAACGGAAAGGTTCATGGCTAGAAAGTTAATTCTCAAAATTAGTGGCAGAACAAGGTGGACAAGACAAGCGGAGTTAATGATTGTCAGAAAACCTTTTGTAATAATGAAGCAAAGAAATGTTTGATGCATCACCTTTCAACGATTTCAATTTGATTTTTAATCAGCAAATTCACAGGACTGGAATTTTACATTGTTATAAGTAATATTCACTTTCCAATTAAAAAAAAATTCCTCTCACTAAAGTGAGGGATGTAGCTTAGAAGAATGAAGATTTAAGATTCCCAATGTTATAAAAGGCATTCCAGATCACAAACGATCCAACAGATGCTTCAAACATTGTCTTTATTTGCTAAATTGTATGCACACTAATGTAGAATCATTCATCTTTTGTCCACTGGCAATCCCATTGAGTTTATTAGCAACTTGTTGACATTGCAAACATTTGGGCTTAACCTGTGGTATTGCTCAGAGCAGGTGGGGAGATAATCAGTGGCAAGGATCCAGACTTCACTATGGCATTTGAAGACAGTGTTTTTAACTGAAGCAAACTTAATCTCACCCAAGAGCTTAAATTCTCAAAATAGTTTGTATCTTTGCACATCATCAAAACTTGTATCGATTTAGAACGAATATCATCAAAAAATGTCCCACAATGCTTGGCTAAAGCATGATGAGGCAAAAGTAGATGCTTAAAGGAAATAATTAGGGACTTAGAGGATTTTCAATGATGCTTGAGAAACCGTAAGGAACAAGTCCAAAAACAGCTTGAAATACAAGAATTTTAACTTGGAGATACCTGTGGCCTTGTAACAAGCATAGGTTAGCAAGTCAGAGCATTTTGACCTCAGGTTGGAGTCTGTAGTAGTGATATTATAGTAATATTACTATAATATTATAATAGTGAGTGATGTGGAAAGCCATAATATTGCAAAACCTGAAATATAAACTACATTCTGGAGGCACAAGTTGACGACATGAAGCCTCTCCTACCCATAGAAACCATGCAAAACCCTCAGTAGTCCAAAGACTACTTCCTCTTTCCAGCCCTTCTGATTTTGTTTCAAATTTTCAGCATTCACAGTTTTGTTTCATTTCTCTTTGAAATACTGGGTAATTTGCTGCTCTACATTATAAAGATACAACAGCATAACACCAATTTAGTTCTATGTTCTTGTACAACTTTGGAAACAAATTTTACTCAAATTTCTAGTGCAGAATTGGTCAGCATTTTCAAATGATGAATTCTGCCAAAGTATCCATATGAATAGTTACCAGTAGATTTGCATTGGCATAACACGCTTCACAACCACAGGTTTAAAGCCACTAAATTATTTTAGAAGTAACCAATGTTTAATATACAGAACCGACACACTCTGACAGTGTGCACAGCAAGATCCCACAAACAGTAGCTCAAAGCAACTTGAAAATCTATTCTGATGATGCCAGTTGATCATAACTATCAGCCAGGATGCCAGGTGAGCCCATCTCTGAGCAATGCCTCAGGATCGTTTACATCTTTCCAAGAGGGAACAAGAGAGACAACTGATGGTTACTACACCTCAGGCAAGAGGAGAGGTTGAGAAGGAGAACCTCATGGTAACCTCACTGGTTTTTAGGAGCTGGAATGCACTAAGTATCGGATGAAGGCAGACTCAATTGTAGGAGGGAGGAGAGCAGTTTAAATTAATGGAAGGTAAGTCATTGGATCTGATTGCTTTATTATCCAAATATTATGCAGTTAGAAAACCTGTTTCTAAAAGGTGACATCATCAGGCTAAAATGTGTGACCCAATCTGTGAACACATAACATGTAAATCGAAACAGGTATAAACAGACCAGTCATACCAATTTGTATTGGGCTCCAAGATCAATGCCAGCAACAAGTTTCCATCAGCCACAAACAGTATTACCACCAACTTAAGGGAAGAAATTATTTAGATTTGTCTGCCCATCCAATTCCAATACTGAGTAGTAATTATGCTATGTTCAAGGGTTTCCTGTATGCCATATGCTTTTTCATCTCATATCCACACACAGCAGGAATCAGAAAATTAATCACTTTTCCAGAAGTCAGTGCAATCACTCAATGGCCTGAAATGGCCATTGTGCAATCACTCAATCGCACAATGGCCTGAAATGGCGTACAATGCAGGATCTGTGTTTAGATCAGAGTGATGCTGGAAAAGCACAGCAGGTCAGGTAGCACCCAAGGAGCAGGAAAATCGACGTTTCGGGCAAAAGCCCTTCATCAGGAAGGGCTGTGTTTTTCCAGCACCACTCTGATCTAAACTCTGGTTTCCAGCATCTGCAGTCCTCACTTTTGCCCAATGCAGGATCTGTGCCAGTCCACTGGATCAAATTAAACTGTAAACAGTTTTTCTGCTTCACTGAATAATTTGCAGATGGCATTTAAATATCAAGACAATACTTGCATGCTGTATCCTAGCAAATATGTAAACATGTCATGGGACAAGTATAAAAGTATACTTAATATAGTATTAGTAGAAACCTAAACTGCTGCTGGCAATATTCAGAGGACAAAGGATTCTTGAGAGCAATTACAAAGCTGCCATTTAATAAAGAGGGGAGGGGCAATAATTAATCAGTAGCTTGAATAGGGAACAATACTTGATATTCAAGAATGATCATAACTGAGAAATATAGTTCTGACAAAGTAATTGATAATATTATTTTAAACTGAAGGTAAAGTCACTGCTTGGAATCACAGCCAGCAAATAGCAGTGAAGAAGAGTTAACAGCAATGACCAAAGGCATTATTGAACAGAGAAGTCCTTCAAAAATGCATACACTAAGTAAACAGGAGGAGAAAAACATCAAAATTAAAGTTGGTTTGGTTTAAGACTGAAAATGTGTTGCTGGAAAAGTGCAACAGGTCAGGCAGCATCCAAGGAGCAGGAGAATCGATGTTTCGGGCATGAGCCCTGCTTCAGGAATGAGAAAAGTGTGCCAAGCAGGCTAAGATAAAACGTAGGGAGGAGGGACTTGGGGGAGGGGCGTTGGAAATGCGATATGTGGATGGAGGTTAAGGTGAGGGTGATAAGGTGAGGGTGATAGGCTGAGGTGGGGCTGGAGAGGTCAGGAAGAAGATTGCAGGTTAGGAAGGTGGTGCTGAGTTCGAGGGTTGGGACTGAGACAAGGTGGGGAGGGGAAATGAGGAAACTGGAGAAATCTGAGTTCATCCCTTGTGGTTGGAGGGTTCCTAGGCGGAAGATGAGGCGCTCTTCCTCCAGCCGTCGTGTTGCTATGGTCTGGCGATGGAGGAGTCCAAGGACCTGCATGTCCTTGGTGGAGTGGGAGGGGGAGTTGAAGTGTTGAGCCATGGCGTGGTTGGGTTGATTGGTCCGGGTGTCCCAGAGGTGTTCTCTGAAACGTTCCGCAAGTAGACGGCTTGTGTCCCCAATATAGAGGAGGCCACATCGGGTGCAGCAGATGCAGCAAATGACGTGTGTGGAGGTGCAGGTGAATTTGTGGCGGATATGGAAGGATCCCTTGGAGCATTGGAGGGAAGTAAGGGAGGAGGTGTGGGCACAAGTTTTGCATTTCTTGCGGTTGCAGGGGAAGATGCCGGGAGTGGAGGTTGGGTTGGTGGGGGGTGTGGATCTGACAAGGGAGTCACAGAGGGAGTGATCTTTTCGGAACGCTGATAGGGGAGGGGAGGGAAATATATCCCTGGCGGTGGGGTCCATCTGGAGGTGACGGAAATGACGACGGATGATACGATGTATATGGAGGTTGGCGGGGTGGTAGGTGAAGACCAGTGGGGTTCTGTCCTGGTGGCGGTTGGAGGGGCGGGCTCAAGGGCAGAGGAGCGGGAAGTGGAGGAGATGCGGTGGAGGGCATCGCCAATCACGTCTGGGGGGAAATTGCGGTCTTTGAAGAAGGAGGCCATCTGGGTTGTTCGGTATTGGAACTGGTCCTCCTGGGAGCAAATGCGGCGGAGACGAAGGAATTGGGAATATGGGATGACACCCCATGCACCTGGACACCCCGTGCTGGCCTCTTACCTGCCCTCGATCTCGTCATAGCCAACTGCCGCCGCGACATTAACCACCTCAACCTCTCCACCCCTCTCACCCACTCCAACCTCTTACCCTCGGAACGTGCAGCCTGCCACTCCCTCCATTCCAACCCCAACCTCATTATCAAACCGGCAGACAAGGGAGGCGCAGTGGTAGTTTGGTGCACCAATCTTTACACCGCTGAGGATAAACGCCAGCTCGCGGACACCTCCTCCTACTGCCCCCTTGACCATGACTCCACCTCCCACCACCAAACCATCATCTCCCAGACCATCCAGAACCTCATCACCTCAGAGGATCTCCAATCCACCGCCTCCAACCTCATAGTCCCACAACCCCGCACCGCCCGTTTCTACCTCCTGCCCAAAATCCACAAACCTGACTGCCCCGGCCGACCCATTGTCTCAGCCTGCTCCTGCCCCACCGAACTCATCTCTGCATACCTCGACACGGTCCTGTCTCCCTTAGTCCAAGAACTCCCCACTTACGTTCGGGACACCACCCACGCCCTTCACCTCCTCCATGATTTTTGCTTCCCCGGTCCCCAACGCCTTATCTTCACCCTGGACATCCAGTCCCTATACACTTCCATCCCCCATCACGAAGGACTCAAAGCCCTCCGCTTCTTCCTTTCCCGCCGACCCAACCAGTATCCTTCCACTGACAACCTCCTTCAACTGACTGAACTGGTCCTCCCTCTGAACAACTTATCTTTCCAATCCTCTCACTTCCTCCAAACCAATGGAATAGCCATGGGCACCCGCATGGGCCCCAGCTATGCCTGCCTCTTCATAGGATATGTGGAACAGTCCATCTTCCGCACTACACTGGCACCCCCCCCACCTTTTCCTCCGCTACATCGATGACTGTATCGGCGGTGCCTCGTGCTCCCACGAGGAGGTTGAACAGTTCATCCACTTTACCAACACCTTCCACCCCGACCTCAAATTTACCTGGACCGTCTCAGACTCCTCCCTCACCTTCCTAGACCTCTCCATTTCTATCTCGGGCGACCGAATCAACACGGACATTTACTATAAATCGACCGACTCCCACAGCTACCTAGACTACACCTCCTCCCACCCTGCCACCTGTAAAAATGCCATCCCATATTCCCAATTTCTTTGTCTCCGCCTCATCTGCTCCCAGGAGGACCAGTTCCAATACCAAATAACCCAGATGGCCTCTTTCTTCAAAGACCGCAATTTCCCCCCCGACGTGGTCGACGATACTCTCCACCACATCTACTCCCACTTCCTGCCCCTGCGCCCTTGAACCCCGCCCCTCCAATTGCCACCAGGACAGAACCCCACTGGTCCTCACCTACCACCCCACCAACCTCCATATACATCGTATCATCCGTCGTCATGTCCGCCACCTCCAAACGGACCCCACCACCAGGAATATATTTCCCTCCCCTCCCCTATTAGCGTTCCGAACACTCCCTCCGTGATTCCCTTGTCAGATCCACACCCCCCACCAACCCAACCTCCACTCCCGGCACCTTCCCCTGCAACCGCAAGAAATGCAAAACTTGCGCCCACACCTCCCCCCTTACTTCCCTCCAATGCCCCAAGGGATACTTCCATATCCGCCACAAATTCACCTGCACCTCCACACACGTCATTTACTGCATCCGCTGCACCCGATGTGGCCTCCTCTATATTGGGGACACAAGCCGTCTACTTGCGGAACGTTTCAGAGAACACCTCTGGGACACCCGGACCAACCAACCCAACCACACCATGGCTCAACACTTCAACTCCCCCTCCCACTCCACCAAGGACATGTAGGTCCTTGGACTCCTCCATCGCCAGACCATAGCAACACGACGGCTGGAGGAAAAGCGCGTCATCTTCCGCCTTGGAACCCTCCAACCACAAGGGATGAACTCAGATTTCTCCAGTTTCCTCATTTCCCCTCCCCACCTTGTCTCAGTCCCAGCCCTCGAACTCAGCACCACCTTCCTAACCTGCAATCTTCTTCCTGACCACTCCAGCCTATCATCCTCCCCGTATCATCCTCCCCGTATCACCCTCCCCGTATCACCCTCCCCGTATCACCCTCCCCGTATCACCCTCCCCGTATCACCCTCCCCGTATCACCCTCACCGTATCACCCTCACCTTATCACCCTCACCTTGACCTCCTTCCACCTATCGCATTTCCAACACCCCTCCCCCAAGTCCCTCCTCCCTACCTTTTATCTTAGCCTGCTGGACACACTTTCCTCATTCCTGAAGAAGGGCCCATGCCCGAAACGTCGATTATCCTGCTCCTTGGATGCTGCCTGACCTGCTGCGCTTTTCCAGCAACACATTTTCAGCTCTGGGGATCTCCAGCATCTGCAGTCCTCACTTTCTCTTTGGTTTAAGACTAGCTGATAATAGCAATAAAGTAAATTGCATAATGTCTGAGGGAGTTGAGGTAAACTAGAGAATGCAACAGCAATGGTTCAGTGGTGAATCTCTGAAAACATCCAAAAGCTCCTTTTGCTGACATTGGAGATGTTAATAATGAAGCTAGATGAATGGGACATGGTCAAAGCAGGCAGCTTAGCAATGCAAAAATCACAATACTTTCAGGGTTGAGGTCAAGAAACTGTGGTTCCACCAATTTTAATACTAGCATTTCAGTAATGTGTTTTAGCTTTTGATCGCTGGACAGGAAGGTCAGAGGCAGGGACCCCTTTGGAACACATGAAATTTGACTGGGGCGAGTCTACATAGCAAGAATTGAACAAATGCAAAGGCCACAATTGGTAAGAGAGAAGTCAAACAGCTCTATGAGGGGATAGGAAAAGCTGTTCCACACCCAGGCTGAATGCTGTAAAGGTGCCACTTTTACGCAAGCAATTCCAACTTCCATTATAATGCCACTTTTCCCACTTTGGAGCCTGATTTGAGTATGCCAATGAAGTGTCTCTCCCTTCAATGGGATATGGCATGTCATAGTATTTGCTATGAGTTTTTTTATTTCAAAAATATACTTTATTCATAAAGTATTTTGATGATCTGTACAATTGGTCATGCCATACATCCATAAACATTCCATTTCTTGGTATACAGAGACCGAGTAATCATTCATATTTACAGGTCTGTACGGATTACATATTTAGCTGAGGCATCAACAGAGCTCAAATGACTGCGTGGGCCCCCTGTTCTTCTTAGACAGGCAGATGTTACACGGTGGTCTTTCTCCGCCGCACCTTCGCGGCAGCTGCCCCAAGCTTCAGCACGTCCCTCAACACGTAGTCCTGGACCTTGGAATGTGCCAGTCTGCAACACTCCATCGGGGTCAACTCCTTCAGCTGGAAGATCAACAGGTTTCGGACCGCCCAGAGAGTGTCCTTCACCGAGTTGATGATCCTCCAGACACAGTTGATGTTCGTCTCAGTGTGTGTCCCGGGGAACAGGCCGTAGAGCACGGAGTCCCGCATCACGGCGCTGCTCGGGACGAACCTCGACAAACACCACTGCATTCCTCTCCAGACTTCTTCTGCACAGCACATTCCAGAAGGAGGTGTGAGACAGTCTCGTTCCCCCCACCGTAGCCGCTTCGAGGGCAGCATGCGGTGCGGCTGAGAGTCCGGGCGTGCATAAAGGATCTCACAGGCAGAGCCCTTCTCATCACCAGCCAAGCCATGTCTTGGTGCTTGTTGGAAAGTTCTGGCAATGAGGCATTCTGCCAAATGGCTTTGACAGTCTGCTCAGGGAACCGCTCGATAGGATCCGCCCTCTCCTTTTCCCGAAGGGTCTCAAGGACACTACGTGCTGACCACTTCCTGATGGACTTGTGGTCAAAGGTGTTTTTCTTCATAAACTTCTCCACAAAGAACAGGTGATACGGAACGGTCCAACTACTCGGAGCGTTCCGCGGCAGCGAGGCCAGGCCCATCCTTCGCAACACCGGGGACAGGTAGAACCTCAGCACGTAGTGACACTTGGTGTTTGCTTCCCGGGGGTCCACGCACAGCTTGGTGCAGCCACACACAAAGGTGGCCATCAGGGTGAGGGTGGCATTGAATGTATTTTTTTCCCCCGTTGATCAGATCTTTATACATCGAGTCCCTTCGGACCCGGTCCATCTTTGACCTCCATATAAATTGGAAGATGGCCCAGGTGACTGCAGCGGCACAGGTTCTGGGAATAGGCCAGACCTGTGCCACGTATAACAGCAATGACAGTGCCTCACACCTGATGACCAGGTTTTTTCCCGCGACGGAGAGCGACCGTAGCTTCCATCTGCCCAGTTTCTGCCTCACTTTGCTGATGCGCTCCTCCCAAGACTTGGTGCACGCCCCAGTCCCCCCAAACCAAATGCCCAGCACCTTCAGGTGGTCGGTCCTGACGGTGAAGGGGATCGAGGATTGGTCAGCCCGGTATTTGCTATGATGCAAATGGCATGATAGTGGAATCAAGGGTTATGGAGATAAGGCAGGAACAGGATACTGATTAAGGATGATCAGCCACGATCATATTAAATGGTGGTGCAGGCTCGAAGGGCAGAATGGCCTACTCCTGCACCTATTGTCTATTGAATATACAGTTGACTTCCTATCCCAGCTTGTATTAGTATTGTGACCAAAGAGTCTTGGATCTCCTTTATATTGATAACGATCCTGAAACATGAGAAGAATTTGATCATAAAGTGACAGATATAGGGCTGTTCATCATGGTTAAGCCAGGTGTGGTGGTCAATGAGCAGCACAATCGCAGACCCTGTGGGATCTAGAATGCAGCTTCCAGACTTGAGGATGCAAAAATGCAAAACATTTGAGTGAAAAAGACAAATGGAAGATTGTAAATGTATTGGTGGGATCTTGAGTAAATGTGACCAAAGGAAGATCTGAATAGGACAACAGGTCAGCTTTCCAATATTATATCAGAGATGAAATACATGGTTATACTGCACAATTGTTTGAACATTCATATCTGATTAATGTAAGATTAGAAATTTGGAAAACTATGGATTCAAGTAAAAAAAAACTATATAGACTTCAAAACAAGACTGTGGGATTATCAGAGGTGCTTTCTCTAGAATACTACCATAAACTGATGCACAGTCTGCACAAATGAACATTAAAATTGCCATGGCACTTTACAAAACAAATGGCATTGTCAGACTCACTCCCTCAAAAATCAACAAAATCAAATTATCTAGTCATTCATTTGCAGTTGTAAGGACTTTTTGGTCACAATGGCTGTTACATTTGCTACTAAAACAACAGCACTTGAAAATTAACCACTGGTTATGAAGCTTTGATGTGCTGAGGATGTGAAAGGTGCTGCATTAATGCAAGCTTTTTCTTTGTTCCCCTCCAGCTGGCCTTGTTGCTTCACAAAGCTTTAGAATAATTGAAGAATGAAGAATGAAGCCCATAAGGTCTGAACAAACACTCTCTGAAAGTAATTGCATTACATCCTCTCCCCCAACAGTTTCTGTCAAATAGTCATCCAAGTTCCTTCAAAAGGCTACCACTAAACCAACATTCATCCCATTAGATAGAATTTTCCAAGTCCCTGACATCTGTAACATAAAAAAAATTCCTCATATTTTCTCTGGATATTTGCTCATCACCTAAAATGTGTTCTCTGATTATCAAGCTTTGAGCTACTGGAGACGGCTCTTTCTTTAATCTATCTGAACCTCTCCCAATTGTAAAAGGTTTGAGGTCTACTCAGTCTTCTCTGCTCTAAGAACCATAGCTATCCATGTAACTAATCTCTTATCCCTGGAACCTTGCTAGTGAATCTCTTCAGTATTCTGTCCAAGGTTTTCATGTCCAATCTGAAGTGTGATGACCAGCTTGGCCACAATATTCCAGCCATCTATTAAGTTTATTTACAGCACTGATAAATGCACTAGCAGTGTGTAATGTCTTTCTACTCTTACTATAATAAATTAATGGATTCCACAAATTATTAACCATACTTTAAAGAAACCTGTATATCAAAGCATGCATGATGCTACAATTCGATACTCACTTTCCACACTTGCAGAGCAAGGTTTTGCTCTAATGTAGTAGAAAAGGCAATGCAATACCATGAGGTGGAGGACAAGCAGGTTTCTCACCTCACCCATCACTCTCAAGGGAAGTGCAGAACTGGTGCGAAGCATGTTAAAAAAATCTTCACTGAGCTACACTGAGACGATTCCTGGCAGTCAGCCAATAACATTAATAACAGGCAAATTGACTTTGAGAAAAACAAACAGCAAGTGAACAATTCCGGCAACACTGGGAACCCAGGACACAATCAACAATTGAAGGATTGATCGGAAAACTACACTTGTCACAGGTCAAAAATGCAATCAGGTTTTTAAATCTGGAAATTTTCATCACAATCTCTGGTTTGTGCTGAGGAAACTGATCTCAGATAATGCAACTACAGGGTTGGTTTGTGGAAAAGGAGAAAGGAGGAACAAAATAAACTTCTGGTTTCTAATTGCAAGCTATCACCATTTCTGGTAATTTAGATATCTGTAATTTAGAATGGACTACTACTTTGTTTAATTACACAGGAGATCAAACTTACATCAGAATGTTCACAAAAAACACTAATTTGAAAGCAAAACAAGATAAATAGCCATTTGGATTGCTAGCAAAGCACTGCCTGCATTTAGAGTCAGAGATGTACAGCACAGAAACAGACCCTTCGGACCAACTCGTCTATGCCGACCAGATATCCCAACCCAATCTAGCCCCATTTTCCAGCACTTGGCCTATATCCCTCCATACCCTTCCTATTCATGTACCCATCCAGATGCCTTTTAAATGTTGCAATTGGATCAGCCTCCACCACTTCCTCCTGCAGTTTATTTCATACTTGTACCACCCTCTGTGTGAAAAAGTTGCCTTTAAGTCTCTTTTATATCTTTCCCCTCTCACCCTAAACCTATGCCCTCTAGTTCTGGACTCCTCCACCCCAGGGAAAATACTTTGTCTATTTACCTTATCCATGCCTTTCATGATTTTATAAACCTCTATAAGGTCACCCCTCAGCCTCCGACACTCCAGGGAAAACAGTCCCAGCCTATTCAGCCTGTCCCTATGCTCAAATCCTCCAACCCTGGCAACATCCCTGTAAATTATTTCTGAACCCTTTCAAATTTCACAACATCCTTCTGATATGAAGGAGACCAGAACTACACATAATATTCCAAAAGTGGCCTCACTAACTTCCTGTACAATTGCAGTATGACCTCCCAACTCTTAATACTTATATCCTTGGGATAGAAGGAAATATAATGCTGCTACCTAGCTCAATGGTCTTGTATTAAGACACATTTTTAGCACAGAATAGAAAAAGTCATTGCGAAGCAGTTTGGATAGTGCACAATTTCCAATTAGAAGGCTCCGGGTTCAAAAACCTCTCCAGAACTGGAATAAATTATCAAAACTGACACTTCAGTGTCTTGTGAAAGTCTTCAGTCCTTCAAACAGAACAGTGAAACAATGCTGCTCCTGCCTGTTCAAACGAACATTGAAGACCATCATGGAGCTCCTTCTGTACAAACGTTCCTGGGAATTTCAGAGATACAAGGTACAATAATAATGCAACTGATTCTGTATAACAACTAGAAGCTATCACTAGGTGACAATATGGAAAAGAGTCAAGAGCGTGGTGCTGGAAAAGCATAGTCGATCAGACAGCATCTGAGGAGCAGGAGAATCGACATTATGGACATAAGCCCTTTGCCAGGAACATCAGTGCTTGTGCCTGAAACATCAATTCTCCTACTCCTCGGACACTGCCTGACCGACCTTGCTTCTCCAGCACCACACTCTTGACTCTGATCTCCAGCATCTGCAGTCCTCACTTTCTCCTACACAATATGGAAAAGCACTCCACATTAACACTAACATCTCTCACTTTGATGAACACAAACTTCACCAAAGCAGGTAAGGTCCTCGCACACTCAAAACATCAACACCCTCATCCTTACCATCAACACCCTTTCATTCAATATGGTCTTCCTCCCAGTTTGACTATATTTTTTTATTTAAATACTGTATTCTGATGTTTTAAGAATTTAAAGAAGCTGCCAAGCCTGGTGACACAAGCTGAAATGCCCCAGATAAATCACAGTAATTCAAGAGGCTAATAATTCAGCTCCTTCCTCACAACTCTAGATTTATAATCAATAAGATACACTACCAAAGGTCAGATCTTCACAATGTAATTTACACAAAACATACAGAATAGCACAAATTAAAAATCTGTCCAATGTATTTCTGCAAAAGATCCAATCAGAGCCACCTTTCTAATAATGGTAAAGCCCTTTGAATCGCAACAAATAGATATTGGGCTATAGGTACTCATTAATCATGATCAATCACCAGAAAAATACCATTCCCACTAAATTAGAGTCTACAATAAGTGCTTTGTATCTATCAAATGCAATACATCCACAAGAAAAAAGCAAAGTGCAACTATGCCTTTTCTTGTAAAATATATGAATCGTCATATATGGTAATTACTGTTATTATTCTGTTCCTGGTACACAATCTAAACTTAATTTTATCATTTACATTACAATTTGCCTCTTCGAACTCCTTCATTTGTCATTTTCTAGGTAAAGGTCAATTTCCCCCACAAACTTGGTAAATATCTTACAAGGCATGCCACAACAAAAGCTTCTCTCATCAAATCAAATTAGATGAAGAACTAATATTACTAAGATATCTGTAGCTCTAACCAACTTGCAAATTCAGAGTAAGCATGAAAATACTAAAAAACACAACTTTCAGCCAATTAAATAAAACTGTTAAACAGAAACATAAATAAACATTTATCTTAATCATAACATCCCCAAATACAGAATTTCACTAAATCTATTTTTTATTTGTCTTAAACAAGTCTCAATCTAATGAACGTACTGCTGTAATATTGCCTGCCTGCAACTACAACCATTTATTTAAATAGATAGGATAAAAACATAATAATATCCAACACAACGATTCACAGTATTTCTTACTAACAAAGTTACATTGTTAAAATGCATGGAGAAAAACCAGTTAACCACAAATTCAACGTGAACAAGTGTAAGCAAATTTTCCTTAACTCAAATTATCTGCGCACAAGGCACTTCTTTTCTACAACACAAACACTTAACCCAGGGCAATGTGATACTAACACATTCCCTCCTCAAAAACATTTATTTTCATTACCACAGTCATGCAAACGTACATTAAGAAATCGTTCACAACATACCGGATCAAAATACTTTACTATAAAATATTATTTTAGTTATAAGGGTTTAGACTTATGATTATGCGTCTTTCCCGATCAGTTGTTTCTATTGTTTTTTGAGTTGATGCTTTGATCTGCCAGTGGCTTCTGACTATCCTGACTCTTAACGCATCTCTAACACCTATAAGCACAATCATAAATCGTTCCGAACAGACCCAAAATTCACTATTTATGAAGAATACATCCAATACCTGTTCCACTGTTGCTCCAGTTTGTTTTGATTTTTAATATTCCAGTTGTATAAACCGAGAAATTACACATTTTGAATCAGTCTCAAAGTTCTCCGCAGGGGAGAACGTAAACAAAAAAATGTATTAAATAGTCACTAGTTTGATGGAGTTGGCTTGAAATTAGCTCTGACTGTTAGTAGTCAAATTAAAGGTGCGTCAAGTCCACATTTATATTAACATTGCCTTCCAACAAACTACCACGGATGCATGATGTATTACACTTTAGGTTCGTGTTTAGTTTAGGGTTTTTTTGTGATTGATACAAATGCCGTTTTAACGCCTGTAAATACATATTTATAAATAATTCTGAGACTTCACCGAGATAGAGGGTGCTTTAGATGATCACCTCTTCAGGGTCATTCCACTCTCTCACCCCTGCTGCCTCCACCGACACTGTTTACACAGGTTTTCAGGAGACAGGGACGGACGGTCAGTCAGCCAACTGGCCTGGCCGGAGCGAGCCCAGCCACTGGTCACTCACATCGGCTGGAGCCGCACCGACGGCCACTGGACACTCACCCCTGGGCCGGCGGCGGTCAGCCGAAGGGGGGGGGATTGGTCAGTCTATTGGCCGGAGCGGATCGGTCCGTCAGCCCGAGCCGGTGGTCAGTCGGTCGGTCGGTCGGTCCGTCAGCCCGAGCCGGTGGTCAGTCGGTCGGTCGGTCCGTCAGCCCGAGGCGCTCCCTGGTCCCATCCTCACCGCCGGCCGATGACACTCACCTGCCTGACTGAAGAGCAGGGCCAGAGCTCCGAGCAGCACGGCCCGGGCGCTCGGCCTGCCTCCGGGACTCCGCCGCATGGTAGGACATGCGAGGCCGGACACGGTCACGGTCACGGATCGGGCGCCATTACCGCCCGCACTGACGGACAAACTCGACAGCGCTCGCCGCCCCGTCGCTACGCAACCAGGACACGCGCCTGACGTCCGACACGCCCAATGCGTCAGCGCGTACAGTGCGTCAATGCGTCAGCTGGCGGGGCGGGGATTGGCTACGGTTTGAATGACAGGGACAGCAACAGAGGTTGCTGGAAAAGCTCAGCAGGTCTGGCAGCATCTGTTGTGGAGAGAAGTCAGAGTTAACGTTTGGGATCCAGTAACCCTTCTTCAGAACTAATATTAAGTGACATGGAGCAAGGGGAGAGACAATGCATATCACTGCTTTAACTGTTGTTCTTAGTAATATTATTGTGCATGGACACTATTATCATTCCTAATATTATGATTAGTAGTTTTATCATTGTTTCCAGCATCTTATTATTATCTATTGTTAATTATTAATGGTAGTTTTCTTGGTTATAATTATTATTGTCTCTCATAGAGTCATCCAGCACAGAAACAGACCCTTCGGTCCAACCAGTCCACACCAACCATTATCCCAGACTAAAATAATCCAACCTGCCAGCACTTGGCCCATGTCCCTTCAAACCTTTCCTATTCATGGACTTATCTAAATAATGTATTTTAAACATTGTAATTGTAACCACATCTTCCACTTTATCAGGAAGTTCATTCAACATCCAAACCACCCTCTGTGTAAAAAAAAATGCCCCCATGTCATTTTTTAAAATTTCTCTCCTCTCACCTTAAAAATGGGCCCCCTATTCTTGAAATCCCCATCCCAAGGAAAATGCACCTACCATTAACCCTACCTATACCTGTCATTATTTTATACTCTCATTGATATTATTATTAATTTTATTCAGGGGTGATATTATGAGTATCATTGTTATTCATGGTTATTATTAGTCTCCATTGTTATTATTGGGATTAATGTTATTATTGATTGCTGTAATTGGCATTATTATTCTTCCATACATTATTATCATTTCTGGTTGTTATCGTTATGACTGCCCATTATTGTAAAATACCTGGTTGTTGTTATTATCAGTTGCTGGCCATTATTACTCCTGGTCATTATTATTTTCTCTCATAAAAATCAAAGATTATATCTAACATTGTCCCTCTTGGGTAGGAATAGAACAGTTGTTCAACAGTGAAAAATATCCTCAGGTGAGGTTATTGTAACGCAAATTATTTCAGTTCACAAAACACTGAATTCCTGTTGTTCACTGAGTATACTTTATCTGGGTGTTGAGGGATTGCTTCAGGATTGAGAATTTGGGTTTGAGGTAGATTCTTAAAAGACAAAATGATCAAGGATTTCCATAGGAAAATGCATGGGCACTGGACAGAAATGAACTTGTACAGCCAAAGTTGTAGAGTGAGACTGACTGTTTTGCATAGCAGGGAGCCAGTATGGACCCGATGTCCTCAAAGGCATCCTCTCTGTCTTCAGTGACTCTCATTATAAAAGCAGAAATCCTGCAAATCCTCAAATTGTAAAATCGTAGGAAATAGGAGCAGGAATAGGCAGTTTAGCCCCTCGGTTGAAGCAATTCCACCATTCACAGGCTGTTCTGATTGTGACTTTAACTCCATTTTCCTGCCTGACCTCAACAAATATCTATTAGGCAGCATCTATGATGCAAGGGAGAGGCAGCTAACATTTCAGCTGATGAGGAAAGGTCCTTGACATAAAATGCTAACTTGTTCCTCTCTCCACTGATGCTGTCTCTCATGCTGAGTATGCAAAGCATTTTCTATTTTTTCTTATTTCAGAATTATTCCCTTCTGACCCCATTCTTGAAGGCAGCAAGACCTCTCCAGCTAAGGCAAACATACGTTCTAAACCAAGCTGTTCCAGTACTGTTACAACACTGGTATCTACCTGAAAATGTGGAAAGTTGCCCAGGTATATCCTGTGCATAAATGCAGGACAATCCAGCTAATTACCGCCCGTTCAGTCTACTCTCAGTCATCAGCAAAGTGATGGAAGGTGTAATCAACAGTGCTATCCAGCAGCACCTGCTCAGCACTCAGCTCCTGACCTTATTACAGCCTTGGTTCAAACATGGACACATGAGCTGAATTCCAGATGTGAGGTGAGAGTTACAGCCCTGGACATCAAGGCTGCATTCAACCAAGTGTGGCATCAAGGAGCCTAAATGAAACTGGAGTCAATGGGTAGGAGAAAGTGAGGGTTGCAGATGCTGGAAATCAGAGTCAAAAAGTGTGGTGCTGTGCTTTTCCAGTGCCACTTTTTTTGACTGGCATCAATGGGTATCAGGTGGCAAATTCTTCACTGACTGGAGTCATACCTGACACATAGGAAGATGGTTGTTAGAGGCCAGTCATCCCAGCTTTGAGCGTCTCTGCAGGAGTTTCTTAGGGTAGTGTCCAAGGCCTAATCATCTTCAGCTGCTTCATCAATTATCCTCCCTCCATCTTAAGGTCAGAAGTTGGGATGTTCACCAATGATTGCACATGGCTCCTTAGATACTGAAACAGTCCACATTCAAATGCAAGAAGATCTGATATACATCCAGTATCCAGGCCTGGGCTGACAAGTGGCAAGTTACATTTGCACTACACAAATGGCAGGCTACGACCATCATCAATAAGAAACAATCTAACCACCGCACCTTGAAATTCAATAATGGTGCCATCACTGAATCCCCCATTATCAACATCCTGGGGGTTAGCATTGACCAAAAACCCAACTGGAGTCACTACACAAACACAGTGAGGACAAGAGCAGGTCCAAGGCTAGGAATACTCTGGTGAGTAACTCACGTCTTGACTCCCAAAGCCTGTCCACCATTAAAAGGCACAAGTCAGGTGTGTGATGGAATACTCTCCACTTGCCTGGATGAGTGCACCTCCAAGAATACTGAAGAAGCTTGACACCATCCAGGACAAAGCAATCCATTTGATTTGCACTACATCCACGAGCATCCACTCCCTCCATCCTTTCATCAATTATCTTCCCTCCATCATAAGGTCAGAAGTAGGGATGTTTGCCAATGATTTCACAATGTTCAGCACCATTCATGGCTCCTTCGATGCTGAAACAGTCCACATTCAAATGCAAGAAGATGTGTGTACTACCTACAAGACACCCTTCAGAAATTCACCAAAGATCTCCAAACAGTATTTCTGAATCCATGACCACTTCCATCTAGAAGGACAAGGGCAGCAGATATATGGGAACACCACCACCTTCATGTTGCCCTCCAAGCCACTTGCCATCCTGACTTGGAAGTATAGAACGTAGAACATTATAGCGCAGGCCTTTCGTCCCCGGATGTTGCACCGACCTGTGGAACCAATCTGAAGCCTATCTATCCTGCACTATTCCATTTTCATCCATATGTTTATCCAATGACCAATTAATGGCCTTAAAGTTGGCAAGTCTGCTACTGTTGCAGGCAGGCATTCCATGCCCTTACCACTCTCTGAGTAAAGAACCTACCTCTGACATCTGTCCTACTTCTATCACCCTTCAATTTAAAGATATGTCCCCTCGTGCTAGCCATCACCGTCGGAGGAAAAAGGCTCTCCCTGTCCACCCTATCTAACCCTCTGATTATCTTATGTCTCAGTTAAGTCACCTCTCAACCTTCTTCTCTCTAATGAAAACAGTCTCAAGTCCCTCAGCCTTTCCTCATAAGACCTTCCCTCCCTACCAGGCAACATCCTAGTAAACCTTGTCTGAATCCTTTCCAAAGCTTCCACATCCTTCCCATAATGTGGTGACCAGAACTGTACACAATACTCCAAGTGTGGCCGCCCCAGAGTTTTGTACAACTGCAACATAATCTCGTGGCTCCTAAACTCAATCCCTCTACCAATAAAAGCTAACACAGAGTATGCCTTCTTAATAACCCTATCAACCTGAGTGGAAAGTGAGGTCTGCAGATGCTGGAGATCAGAGCCAAAAATGTGTTGCTGGAAAAGCGCAGCAGGTCAGGGCTGAAGAAGGGCTTATGCCCGAAACGTCGATTCTCCTGTTCCCTGGATGCTGCCTGACCTGCTGCGCTTTTCCAGCAACACGTTTTCAGCTATCAACCTGAGTGGCAACTTTCAGGGATCTATGTACCTGGACACCGAGATCGCTCTGCTCATCTATACTACCAAGAATCTTACCATTAGACCAGTTCTGTTTATTCCTGTTGCTTCTTCCAAAGTGAACCATCTCACACATATATCATCATTCCTTCAGTATTGCTGGGCCAAAATCCTGGAATCACCTAGCTCATGGCATTGTAGGTCAACCCACAGCAGGTGGACTGCAGCGGTTCAAGAAGACAGCCCACTGCCACCTTCTCAAGGGCAAATAGGGATGGGCAATAAAGCAACCCCCACATCCCTCAAATAACAAAGGAAAAACTGTTGGGATGCACAAGAATGCAGAAGAAATAGTTGCATTTACATAGCACATGGCACAACCTCAGGATATCCCAAGGTTCTTTACAGTCAACAAACTATTTTTTGAATTATAACACAGTTGTAATGTAGAACAGTGGTTCTCAACCTTTTCAGTATCATGGCACTTTTCAATGAAGCAAACAATTCCATGATGAACGCACCTTTTTCAGCTGAGTTGATTGCTGATGAACATCACCTTTGTTTGCATTTACTATTATTACAGCCTTGCTGGAGTGGTTTGCAACATAGTGCATACAGCACAATAAAGGGTGGCACAGTGGTTCAGTGGTCAGCACTGCTACCTCACAGTGCCAGGGACGTGAGTTTGATTCCAACCTCGGGCAGTTGTCTGTGTGGAGTTTGTACATTCTCCCCATATGTGCACAGGTTTCCTCTGGGTGCTCTGATGTTTTTCTCCCAAAGATGTTCAGGCTGGGTAGATTAACCATGGGAAGTACAGGGCTTCAGGGATCGGGTGGGGGCGGTGGGTCTGGCTGGGATACTGTTCACAGGGTCGGTGTGGCCTCAATGGGCCAAATGGCCTGTTTTCACACAGTATGGATTCTAAGGATTGACAGCAGCAATTTTTCAAGTCCACTGGCAAGAGTGCGTTGCCTTTGACTGCGAGCACAGATACATTTTCAAAATCTGCTCAACAGAACTACTTCTAATTAATCATTAACAATACATCAGAGTAGAACACAACATCGAATAAATTGCAATGTACTGGGCAAACCTGGGCTTGCCGGTGTGCACAAAGCCTGTTGATCTGGAGACTAGTTGATGCGATGGCCATCCACAAATCTTGCTCCACTGCCAAGCGCTCCCTCCTGTACACCGGTGTTGAAAGTGCTGACTTCCATGAGTATGTTGTCACAAATGGTAAGAGTACAGTAATAGCACAGTCAGATATTCACCTATTGCAGTCAGCCAAAACACGTACAAAGATACTTCTCCAAACTTCAGCGATCCATCTATAGCTCGGTGTATTCCTCCTCTTCTTTTAACATCAACTTTTGTGATGAATCAGAAGACGGTGACTAAATGTATCACATAGGTAAAAACAAGGACTGCAGATGCTGGAAATCAGAGTCTAGATCAGAGTGGTGCTGGAAAAGCACAGCAGGTCAGGCAGCATCTGAGGAGCAGGAAAATCGATGTTTCAGGCAAACGCCCTTCGTCAGGAATCTAAATGGATCACATGTCCGGTCATCAGCTTCCACATTTGTTGAGGGGAGGTAGAATTGACTTTCTTTTGCAGAGGTTTTGAATGTGAGGCAGTGCATTTTGACAGCTGCATCTGCTGCTGCTGATACCAATGGAAACATCTCAAGTGAACCCCCACTGCCTCTCAAAAAAGACCAAGTTTTGACCTGAAAGGTTGAAATTTATCTTTGATGAATGATCAGGATCACCTCATTCTTCCTCTACATTTGAACATTCAGCTCATTCAGATGGCTGAAAATATCTGGGAGATATGCCAGCTTAGCTGCTGGCAGCCCAGCAGTAATCATCAGAGAGTAGAATCATGGAATCCCTACAGTGAGGAAGCAGGCCATATGGCCATATAAAGAGCATCCCACCCAGACCCAAGCCTCCTACCACTGTAACCCTGCATTTACCATGGGTGACTCACCTAACCTTCACATCTTTGGACACTGTGGGCAATTTAGCATGGTCAATCCACCTAATTTGCACACCTCTGGACTGTGGGAGGAAACCCACACAGACCCAGGGAGAAAATGCAGAACTCCACACAGACAGTTGCCTGAGGCTAAAATCAAACACAGGTTCCCTGACATTGTGAGGCAGCAGTGCTAACTTCTGAGTCACCGTGCTGCCCATAAAATAGATAAGGCAGTTCATGTGTTGTTGAAAAATCAAAATGCAGTAACAAAACTGACAGACAAACCAATGGAACACCCATGGGATCTCTGATATCAGGGTTCTTAATAAAGGCAATAATACAGAGAGTCAAGCAAACAGCTCTGCCAACCATCCAACCCAAACTTTGGGTCCACTACATGGACAACACCTTTGTCATCATTAAACAAATAAATTTAGAGGAAACCTTCAAGACTATCAACAATATCCTTACTAGCATAAAATTCACTAAAGAGGAGGAAAACAACAGCAAACTGCCATTCCTAGATGTCACAGTAGAGCAAACAGCCAATGGGGAACTTCAAACCAGCATCTACAGGAAAACAACACATACAGACCAAATACTGAGCTACAGAAGTAATCATCCCAACACCCACAAACGAAACTGCATTAGAACATTATTTCAATGAGCCACCACACACTGCAGCACAGAGGAACTACACAGAGCAGAGGAAAACCACCTATACAGTGTATTCAAAACAAACAGGTACCCAATGAACACAGTCCGTTGATTTCTCAGTAACAAACACAAACAAGCAGACAAAGCATGCCCAGATACCCTAGCCACTCTCCCCTACATCAAAGATATCTCAGAAATGACTGCCAGACTACTCAGACCCCTTGGCATCATGGTAGCTCACCAGCACACTAAAACAGCAGCTAATGAACTTAAAAAATCCAATTCAGATATCAAGCAAAACAAACGCCATTTATAAAATACCTTGCAAGAACTGTACCAAACACCATGTTGGAAAAACAGGCAGAAAAGCCACCAAGATACATGAACATCAACCAACCACAGAAAGACATTACCTACTGTCCCTAGTGTCCTCACATACAAATGAGGAAGGACACCATTTTGACTGGGACAACACATCCATCCTAGGAGAAGCCAAACAGAGACACGCACGAGAATTCCTAGAAGCATGGCATTCCAACCAGAACTCTATCAGCAAACACATTGACTTGGACCCCATCTACCACCCGCTGATAAAAAGAACAGGAAATGACATCACCAACCCAAGGAAACCTAAACACATAAATAGAAAGCGGGATATAACAGCAGTGTTTCACGAGAGGCTCACTGTCCAGCATGGTGACAAAATGTCTGAAAACGAACCTTCCAGTTCAGCAAGCAAACTTACATCCAGTTACTCAGGTCTCTGGGGATGACTCAGCCAACCTTTCTACAAAATAACAGGATCTTTTATCTCCATCTGAGAGGGCACACTGAACTTCAGCTTAATATTTCATCCAACAGCACTCCTTCAATACTGCTCTGGACTGCCAGCCAAGATTATGTGGTGAAGTTTCCTGACTGAAGCCTGAACACCACAATCCTGACATGTCAAGGGTGAGAATGCTACCACTGAGCTGCAGCGAAGCAAAGGAGCAAAGGTTCATTCCTAGAAAGTGAGCATGCTGACTTTGTTCTGTGAGCACATATGCTGACTAACATCCAAATGGTCACATACTCAACACTCACGTGGCTAATGTAACAAACATTATAATGTTGCTGAAAAAATGCACATTTTATTGAAACTTTTCATCTGACAGCCATCACAAGAATATCAATATAAAGGGGAAAACAGCATTTTATTAAAAGCAAAATACTGCGGATGTTGGAAATTTGAAACATGCACAGAGAATGCTGGAGAAAATCAGCAAAGCTGGGACCACCTGTGAAGACACTAACAGAGTTCATGTTTCAAGCCCAATGTGACTTCTCTAGAACTGTATGCATGTGTACTGTATGTGAGGAGAGTGCTGACTGGTTGACAGGTGGACCCTGAAAATCCTACTGTTAGCACCATAAGTGTTCAAGAGGGATTTGTCCTCTCTCCACAGTCAAAAATCAAATGACACCAGGTCATAGTCCAACAGGCTTGTTTGAAATTGCAAGCTTTCGAAGTTCAGCTCCTTCCGCAGACATGGTGAAAAAGCACAGAGTGGCCACCTGACTAATGATGCTTGTCTTGACACATTGCTAATGCTACCCAAAAAATCCCTCTCCCATGCTGCTTCCCTGCAGCTCTCCAGCTCCTGCTTCATTTGGCACACTTCCTGCAGTTCTACTTTGACCTGCCAACTAGCTTACTTGGGTGACATTTTCCTATTCCCACACTGGCTAATTAATGCCAGACTTGTGACACACCAGGCTGACTAACATGTGGGGACTCATGCCAAAATTGAGGGAGTTGTCCCACCAGTAAAACAACAGCCTGACATAGTCATACTCATAGATTGAATTGTTACCACTTGCCAAGATGGTGCAGCTCCAACACTGAGAAACTTGACTAATCATAGGAATGATACAGCACAAGAAGGGGGCCATTCTGACCACGTTATCCATGCCAACCCAAATACCCTTTCTAATCCCATCTTCCTCCACATGGCCCATAGTCCTGCAGCTTACAGCACTGAAAGGGCAGATCCAGGAACTTTTAAAAAGAGTTTAGGGTTTCTGCCTCCACCACCGACTCAGGTAGCGAATTTCAGAAACCCACTACCCTCTACGTAAAAAGGTGTTTCATCACATCCCCTCTAATCCATCTGCCACTTCGCTTGAATCTATGACCCCTG
Source organism: Chiloscyllium plagiosum (assembly GCF_037043375.1). NCBI lineage: Eukaryota > Metazoa > Chordata > Chondrichthyes > Orectolobiformes > Hemiscylliidae > Chiloscyllium > Chiloscyllium plagiosum. The sequence goes on from NW_028270159.1 coordinate 45,907,664, forward strand.
GTTTTTGAACTCTCTGCCGAGAGAAACAGGTTTCTCCTGTCTGCTATGTCTCTACCCCTCAAACTTTGTATACCTCAATTGTGTCACCCCCTCAGCCTTCTCTGTTCCAAGGAAAATGATCCCAAACTCTCCAATCTCTCCTCGCAGCTAGTTCTCCAGCCCTGACATCATTCTGGTAAATCTTCTCTGCATTCTGTCCAGAGCGATTACATCCTCCCTGTAATGTGGTGAGCAAAACTGCACACAATACTCCAGTTGTGGCCTCACCAATGTCTTATAAAGTTTCATCATTATCCTCTACTTCTGTATTCATTACCTTTGCCAATGAAGGAGAGCATTCCATGTGCTTTCTTTACAACCTTATCTACCTGTACTGCTATCTTTAGGGAGCTGCGCACTTGCACACCTATCAGCATCTTTCCATTTATTGTGGATTCTTTTTTAATGACTGAACTCCCTAAATGCATTATCTCACACTTATCAGAGTTGAACTTCATCTGCCACGTTCCTGTCCATTCCACCAAAATATCTATATTATTTTGAAGCTTACAGCTATCCTCTACATTCTCCACTATCCAGCCAATTGTTGTGTCATCTGCAAATTTGCTACTTGTATCCTCCACGTTCAAGTCCAAAATGTTAAAGTATAAAACAAACATTAGGACGCCTGTGGGATATAGGTAAATTAATGTTACTTCTGCAGTTCTGTGATTCTGCAATTATAATTTCTGATACAAAGTAAATGAACTCACATCAGTGTGTGGTTGTTTCGGCCGGGAACTGAGTCAACAAGAATGGAAACTATGTGGAGGAAATATATAATTGTTTTTGTATTAGCTAAAGTGGTATGTCAGCATGAAACGTGATTGCAAAACAATGGTAGATATTATGGGCAAATAGATAAGATGTTGTGAGGGGATGAAGTTAGGCCAGATACGCCTGTACAAACATCTGTTTCCCACTTTTACAGAGACACAGGAACAAACCATAATTAAAGAGGTCATAGGGATCAGAGTGGCTTCGGGAGAAGCCCAGATGGAAAGAGTAGATACTGATGAAGAAAGAATATGCCTAACAATGACCTGCAGTGGGATGAGGTCAAATGGCTTTGTGAGGCCAGAAATAAGCATTTTGTCACAGACAAGGCCGGATAAGACAAGAAATAAGCAGGAGTGGTGGGACCAGTCTTCGGGAAATGGAGGATGTTAACAGGGGGAGAAACAATGAAATAAGAAAAAAATATGTAAGAACCAAATTATATAAATATCGAGAGTTTGTTGAATTTGGTGTGTATGTCCTCTGCCTTGCCTGGCACTGGACATTACACCCACTTGCAAGTGTAAAAATAAAGGACACTACTGATTCAGATTTTGTCTCGGACTGCAATTATTGAAGTGTGTGAGCTTTGTTTCTCACAACGCCCAACACTGAGCTCTGTGAAACACTACTTCAGACAGCTTTCCATTCAAAAGGGCAACCATTGACCATTACCCTTTGTTTCTTGTTACTAAACCAACATTGTAGCCAAAGCCATCCATGATAAACAACTAACTTTATCTGCACCCAAAAATCACCACAACATGGGAACATAAGAACAGGAACTGGCATTTTAGTCCTTCAAGGCCTGTTCTGTCATTTGTTGAGATCATAGCCGATCTATGTTTTTGGTCCCATTTCTTTTCATGCTGTTGGATTATGAAAATCTATCATTCTGATTTAAAATCATTCCATCATCAATTGTTGTGTCTAGAAGAGGTTTTCAAACTTCTATCACCCTTTTGTGTATAGAAATGCCCTTCTAATTTCTCCCCTAAAAAACCCAGCTCTAATTTTTAGACAACAGCCTCTCCTCCTTCTCTTTCCACTCATTCAATCCCCCCATCTGACAGTGAATACTCCCGATGAAGGGCTTTTGCACGAAACGTTGATTTTCCTGCTCCTTGGTTGCTGCCTGACCTGTTGTGCTTTTCCAGCACCACTCTGATCTAGACTCTGGTTTCCAGCATCTGCAGTCCTTGTTTTTACCAAGTGAATACTCACTAAGTCACCAAGAGTCCTCAGATAGCACCTTCCATTACTGTAATCTCAATTACCTCAAAGGACAAAGAGAGCAGACATAGGGGAACGCCACCACTTGTAAGTTCCTCTTTGAGCCACATGCAATCGTCAGTTAGAGCTATCTCATCATTTCTTCACTGTCACCAGTCCAAACATGGAACCCCCCCCCCCCCCCCCCCCCCTCTCTGGCATCATGTTTTGTGTACCTACATCTAATGGACTGCTATGGTTCAAGTACATGGTTCACTACTACCCACTCAAGGGCAATTATAAATCAGCTTTCTGCCCACATCCAATGGATAAGCAAAAACTAAGGCTCCAGGAGCTACAATGGCATTGCATTTAGCCTGGGTGAACACCAAGTTCCAATTTTAAACTGACAATGTCAACTCCTCTGCACAAAGCAGCACTCCCCCTCCTACGTCTCAAAAACTCTTGCTATTTGAGAAGATTTAAATCCTCTAAAATCATCTCAAAAGTAGGAAAGGTTGAATAGCCCAGATAAGATGGTCTCACTTATTTGACTGTGTTCATGAATCCCACACTTTACAATAAGATCAACTTCAGTAGAATAACTGCAGCGAACTCTTTTTAACGACATGTCTCATGTAAAGAATGCCAGGTCTCTTTCTTGCCAAAATCTTTTTGTTTTTAACTTATGGGATGTGGACATCACTGACTAGGCCAACATTTGTTGCCCATCTCTAATTGCCCTTGTAAAGGACAGTTGCAAGCCACCTTCTTGAACTGGTGAAGTCCACGTGGTATGTGTACACCCACAGTGCTGTTAAGAAGGGAGTCCCAGTGACACTGGAGGAATAATATATGTCCCAGTCAGAATGGTGTGTGGTTTGGAGGTGGATTTGCAAGTGGTGGCGTTCTGTTCACTTGTCCCTGAAAGCCAGCAGCTGAACCTGTGCTGTTGTGTTTTGTCTCACAGACAGCGAAGGTTAAAGAGACATGCTCATGGCATCATCACTGTACCATAGCGTATGACCTGGGCATATAAAAATCTCATACTCCACATTAACTCAGATCACTTGAAACTTGACACTCTACTGGAAGCATGCTCCTCTGTTGTAACTAATAATTTAATACCAGCCCAGGTATTATGTGCCTAAGGATCTGATATTTGTGTATTGTAGTCAGTCGTAACAAATGCCTGTTGGATTCCTCAATACTGAACCATAATACCCACACCCTGTTATTCACGTTACGCGAAATAACCTAAACATTGCAACAACTATGGGCGGCACGGTGGCACAGTGGTTAGCACTGCTGCCTCACAGCGCCAGAGACCCGGGTTCAATTCCCGCCTCAGGCGACTGACTGTGTGGAGTTTGCACGTTCTCCCCGTGTTTGCGTAGGTTTCCTCCAGGTGCTCCGGTTTCCTCCCACAATCCAAAAGATGTGCCGGTTAGGTGAAATGGCCTGGCTAAATTACCCATAGTGTTAGGTGCATTAGTCAGAGGGAAATGGGATCTGGGTGGGTTACTCTTCGGAGGGTCAGTGTGGACTTGTTGGGCCGAAGGGTCTGTTTCCGCACTGTGTGGAATCTAATCTAAAAATCTAATTGAAACACCCTATTGGAGGAAACTCATGGCACCTGCACATCTCTTTGACTCAGTGTGGTACAATTCACAAGATAATACAAACACTAGCCTCTGGACTGAAATGTATTCAGTGAAGTGGACTTCAAGTATTATATCTCTGGCAGCAGCCACTGTCCCAACCCCCAGGGTTTTAGGATTAAATGTGGCCACTAATATTTTCTCCATCACCAGCCTCACCTCTGACCTTTCAGCAGCCTTCAGGCAAAGAGACTCAGAAGAATACAAAGAGGATACATATGAGCAGAAATTGTTGCAGGAACTCAGCGGGCCTGGCAGCATCTGTGAAGAGAAACCACAGTTAATATTTCAAACCCAGTGATCCTTCTTCAGAATGGGAAAATAAAAGGATATTCATTTCATTTTTCTCTAAGATAAGCATATGTGAAAAGTCACCAAATTTCAAGTCTCTTGCAAGATCTCAACAGAGAATAAACATCACTGAGAAGCTATATATCTCACAACAAGAGTGATGAGATTTGAAATGTCTGGGAAAATGCTGACAATGGAACAGATTGGAAGTTAGTAGAAAGGTGGGTTGTGGGGATGGGCAAGGAAAGAACAAAAGGGGAAGTATACAAAAGTTTAAGTGCAGACTATCTTCTTAACTCTCTCTTCCCTATGTCTAGCTTTATCTCCAACAAGTGTGAGGAATGCACAAACCTCTTCATCACTGAGATCGAAACCATCCAATCAGCTGCCCTTCCCTCTTCCATACCTTCTCCAAACCTACCAGGTAAACCATCTACCTCCTTGTTGTATCCATTGACATGTGCATTTCTCTGGTTTCTCTCCTACATCCCGTTGTGCCCTCTCTGAGCTCATAGAGTCATAGAGATGTACAGCATGGAAACAGACCCTTCGGTCCAACCCGTCCATGCCGACCAGATATCCCAATCCAATCTAGTCCCACCTGTCAGCACCCGGCCCATATCCCTCCAAACCCTGCCTATTCAAAAATCCTTCTTAAATGTTGCAATTGTACCAGCCTCCACCACTTCCTCTGGCAGCACATTCCATACATGTACCATCCTCTGTGTGAAAACGTTGCCCCTTAGGTCTCTTTTATATCTTTCCCCTCTCACCCTAAACCTATTCCCTCTATTTCTGGACTCCCCAACCCCAGGGAAAAGACTGTGTCTATTTACCTTATCCATGCCCCTCATAATTTTGTAAACCTCTATAAGGTCACTCCTCAGCCTCCGACCCTCCAGGGAAAACAGCCCCAGCCTGTTGAGCCTCTCCATATAGCTCAAATCTTCCAACCCTGGCAACATCCTTGTAAATCTTTTTTGAACCCTTTCAAGTTTCACAACATCTTTCCGATAGGAAGGAGACCAGAATTGCACGCAATATTCCAACAGTGGCCTAACCAATGTCCTGTACAGCCGCAACATGACCTCCCAACTCCTGTACTCAATACTCTTACCAATAAAGGAAAGCATACCAAACGCCTTCTTCACTATCCTATCTACCTGCAACTCCACTTTCAAGGAGCTATGAACCTGCATTCCAAGGTCTCTTTGTCCAGCAACACTCCCTAGGACTTAACCATTAATTGTATACATCCTGCTAAGATTTGCTTTCCCAAAGTGTAGCACCTCGCATTTATCTGAAGTAAACTCCATCTGCCACTTCTCTGCCCATTGGCCCATCTGGTCAAGATCCTGTTGTAATCTAAGGTAACCCTCTTCGCTGTCCACTACATCTCCAATTTGGTATCATCTGCAACTTACTAACTGTACCTCTTATGTAAATGACAAAAAGTAGAGGGCCCAGCACCAATCTTTGTGGCACTCCACTGGTCACAGGCCTCCAGTCTGAAAAACAACCCTCCACCACCACCCTCTGTCTTCTACCTTTGAGCCAGTTCTGTATCCAAATGGCTAGTTCTCCCTGTATTTCGTGAGACCTAACCTTGCTTATCAATTCCTGATGACCCCACTCCCACTATACTCTTCCCATGTAGCATAATTTCCCGGCTGCCTCCACTGGAACAGTCTGTGTCCTGTTCAGATTTGTTATCCTTACTGGTCTTCTCTAACAACATCCCTGACTTCCTGTCCTTGCAAATCTCCTTTTCCTTTGCCTTACTTTTCCCTCCCAAGTCCATACCCATCTTTTCCAGAACTTTGCATTTCAATCCCTCTCTTCACATTACCACCTCTGCCACCAGACTGAAATAGCTCTAATTGAAGTCACAAATGATATCTTATTGAATTCTGGCTGAGGCAAACTTTTCCTCTTTGTCTTCCTCAGACTTTCTGTAGCGTTTGATGGAGTTAACCATCCAATGTCTTCCAATATCTTGCCAGTTTTCCAAATGATTGGGACTGCATTCATTTTTTTTCCCCCTTTTTATTTATTTAATCATAGTCAGAGAATTATTCACAAAAAAACAGTGAACTATGGAACCTGGAAATCAGAAGTAAGAAGGTAAAATGTGTTGAAAAATATACTCCAGTTTTTGCAAGGTTTGTGAAGGTTTGTAGCTCAGGTTGAGATTTAGGGTGTAGGTTTGCTCGCTGAGCTGTAGGTTTGATATCCAGACGTTTCATTACCTGGCTAGGTAACATCATCAGTGGCGACCTCCAAGTCTGTCTTTACCAAGGAAGAAGTTGTTGCAAAGATCATGAGGAATAGGGGCTAATTTAGATGCTTGAAATATTTAAATTAATAAGGAAAAGATATTGAATATGTTGTCTGTACTTCAAGTTAACTAAGCACAAGGTCTAGATGAGATGCAAGCAGATGACCAGAGATTTGTAAACTTTAAACCTTTGTTCAAATAATCCCAGGAACTATTGGTAAGACAGTTTAACCTTGGTCATTAGAAAAAAATAATTTGGGGCAAAATTCGTAGTCACTTGGAAGAAATATGGTTTATAGCAGAGTCAGCATGGATTTTTCTCAGGGAAACTTCACAGAAAGCTTATAGGATGGAAGCAAGCCATTCAGCCCATGGCAACCCTCCAAACAGCATCCCACCCAGATCCATCCCATCATCCTACATTTACCATGGCTAATTTCACCTAGCCCACACATCCCTGGACACTATAGGCAACTAAGCATGGCCAATCCACGTAACCTGCAAATCTTTGGACTGTGGGAGGAAACCCATGCAGACACAGGGAGAATATGCAAGCTTCACACAGATAGTCACCCAGAGGTGGAATCAAACCCAGGTCCCTGATGCTGTGAGGCGCCACTGTGTCACCCCATGTTTGATAAACGTCCTGGAGTCCGTTTGAAGAGTTGGCAGAGAGGGTTGAGTAGGGTGATGCCATTGGTCATCATAAAGCATTTAATAAAATGCCACACAACAGACCTGTGAGCAAATTTATAGCACATAGAATAAAAGAGATAGTAGCAACATGGATAACAAATTGGCTAAATGATAGGAAACAGAGAGTAATGGTGAATGCATGTTTTTTGGGCCAGAGAAAGGTTTGTAGTGGAGTTCCACAAGGTTGCTTTCCCTGATCTATATTAATGTATTGGGCACCATTTTAACATTCACAGCTGATACAAAACGTGGAAGTGTTATGAACTGCGAGGAGGACAGTGTAGACTTTCTAAAGGATGTAAACAAGTTTGTGGAAGGAGCAGACAAAGTTTAATGCAGAGAAATGTGAATCGATTCATTTTGGCAGGATAAACATAGAAAATACAAAACAAAAGGCACAATTCTAAAGGGCATGCTGGACTAGAGAGACGTGTGTGAATAAGTACATAAGGTATGGAAAATGGCAGGAGAGGTGGAGAGCGCAGTTAATACATAGTACTTCATCCAGGGCTTGATGAATATGTGCATGGAGTAGAAAAAGCAAGAAGGTAATGCTGAACTTGTCTAAAACTCAGCTTCAAGTGGAGTATTGTGGTCAGTTCTAAACTCTGAACTTAAGGAAAGAAATGTTCATCAGAACAGTAGCAGGGATGAGGAACATCATTGCTTTGATAGATTGGAGAGTATGGGACTGCTAACTTTGGAGAAGAGAACGTTGAGAGGAGGTTTGAAAGATCGAGGATTCTAGTAACTGGCAAAAAAAGCAGTGGAGGCATGAGGAGTAACCTTTCCACATAGCAAGTGGTTAAGGTTTGAGAATGTGCTACCAGAGAGGTGGGTGGAGGTGGTTTCAATTAAGGCATTCCGGAGGGAATTGGATTATTCTCTGAAAAGGAAGAAGGTGCTGAGCCACTGGGAGAATGTGGGGGAGTGGCACAAGAGGCACAGTGCTCTGAATAGCCTCCTTCTGAGTTGTAGCAATTCTATGATTCATTGATTGTAATCTACCTCTTTGACAAAGTACTGGCTCCAACACCTCTTTCTGTGGCTTGGCATCATATTTTGTTTTATAATTCTCCTGCTGTTGCTCATAGGGTGGAGACATTAAATGACAACAGTGATAATGATGCAAGAAATGATTGCTGGCAATTGGACAAATAAAGAAATAAATGATTAGTGAACCATCCCTGTCGCCCTGGGGCAGCCCTTATTGCATGTTCTGGATGCCTTGGGTTTAAACACTTTGCACATTTTGCTGTTTTTGTTGATTACCTGGCCGGTTGAAGTTGCTTGTTCTGTTTTGTGGTGAGCCCAAGAGGAACAAGCCTTCTTTTCGATGTTGAAATTCTGAAAATGTGGTGGAGGTGGGAGTCAAGGCTTCTCTGTAAGAAAGGGAAGGCTGTGGCAAGTGCAGCATTAGGTTAATGGCTACAGAAAGAGCAAGTGTTGTACATGCCACCTGTCCTGTCCTGCTCATAGTTATTTTTGACAAGAGATTGGCTGTCATGGGATCTTAGTGACCTTCCATAACTAACTATGCAGCTTAAACTCTTCGACATCCCACACTTTGCACAGGTGAACTGGCCTCCCCAAGCATCATGATTGTGCCTCTGGGTGTGATACTCACCTTGTCGGTCTCCACCTTCTGACCCATTGTCCTACGAACACGTTAGGACAGAGCTTTCCAAAGAGGGGGGTCGGGACCCCAAGTGGCTTCACGAGCTGAAATTTTAAGGACATGCATTCTGAGGCAGCATTAGCAGTGTTATATCAGCTGTACTACACCGCCCCCCCCCCCTCACCCCCACTTGAACAAATCGATCTCCATTCACACAGCTCTCACTCAGGGATTGTGACAATGTTCAAGACTCAAAATAGGGTCAAAATGAGAAAAAGTTCAGAAGTTCAGAATTTGCAGTTCATGGGCTCCAGCTGCCACCTCTTTACCTGACTAATAACCTGCACTTAGCATGGCCAAGTCACCTAACCTGCACTTCTTTGGGTTGTGGGAGGAAACTGGAGGAAACCCGCACAGACATGGGGAGAATGTGCAAACTCCAACAGTCGCCTGAGGCTGGAATCGAACCCAGAGCCATGCCAGCCTAACCAGACACAACTTCTCCTTTAACTCCTCACTTTCTTCAGTGGGGTGGCCATGGATACCCGTATGGGCCCTGTTCATGGCTGTCTCTTTGTGGGGTACACGGAACGTTCCTTGTTCCAGTCCTACTACGGTCCCCATCCACAACGCTTTCTCCAGTATATCAATGGTGCTGCTTCCCTATCTTGTCCAGAATTGGAAAAATTTATCAATTTTGCTTCCAATTTCCACCCTGATCTCATCTTGTCCAACTCTGACTGCTCTCTTCCCTTCCTTGACATCTCAGTTTCCATTTCTAGAGATAGACTAGCCACCAGAATCCACTACAAACCAACTGATTCCCACAGTTACCTTGACTATCCATCCTCACACCCTGCTTCCTTTAAGAATCCATTCCATTCTACCAGTTCCTCTGAATCCGTTGCATCTGTTTGATGATTCCACCTTCCATAGGGATTCTCCACTACGTGGTCGACAGGGCCCTTAGCTGTGTCTGAACTGTCTCCCGCACTTTGACCTCACCCCTCTCCTTCCCTCCCAGAACAATAATAAGGTCTCCCTGTTCCTCACTTACTATCCAGGTAAAAACAATGACTGCAGATGCTGGAAACCAGATTCTGGATTAGTGGTGCTGGAAAAGCACAGCAGTTCAGGCAGCATCTGAGGAGCAGTAAAATCGACGTTTCGGGCAAAAGCCCTTCATCAGGAATACAGGCAGAGTGTCTGAAGGGTGGAGAGATAAATGAGAGGAGGGTGGGGGTGGGGAGAAAGTAGCATAGCGTACAATAGGTGAGTGGGGGTGGCAATGAAGGTGATAAGCTGAAAAATGTGTTGCTGGAAAAGTGCAGCAGGTCAGGCAGCATCCAAGGAGCAGGAGAATCGACGTTTCGGGCATAAGCCCTTCAGGAAGGTGATAAGTCAGGGAGGAGGGTGGAGTGGATAGGTGGAAAAGATGATAGGCAGGTAGGACAAGTCATGGGGACAGTGCTGAGCTGGAAGTTTGGAAGCTGGAAGTTTGGGACTGGGGTGAGGTGGGGGAAGGGGAAATGAGGAAACTGTTGAAGTCCACATTGATGCCCTGGGGTTGAAGTGTTCCGAGGCGGAAGATGAGGCATTCTTCCTCCAGGCGTCGGGTGGTGAGGGAGCGGCGGTGAAGGAGACCCAGGACCTCCATGTCCTCGGCAGAGTGGGAGGGGGAGTTGAAATGTTGGGCCACGGGGCGGTGTGGTTGATTGGTGCGGGTGTCCCAGAGATTTCCCTAAAACGCTCTGCAAGGAGGCGTCCAGTCTCCCCAGTGTAGAGGAGACTGCATCGGGAGCAACGGATGCAATAAATGATATTGGTGGATGTACAGGTAAAACTTTGATGGATGTGGAAGGCTCCTTTAGGGCCTTGGATGGAGGTGAGGGAGGAGGTGTGGGCGCAGGTTTTGCAATTCCTGCGGTGGCAGAGGAAGGTGCCAGGATGGGAGGGTGGGTTGTTGGGGAGTGTGGACCTAACCGGGTAGTCACAGAGGGAACGGTCTTTGTGGAAGGCGGAAAGGGGTGGGGAGGGAAATATATCCCTGGTGGTGGGGTTCGTTTGGAGGTGGTGGAAATGTCGATGGATGATTTGGTTTATAAGAAGGTTGGTAGGGTGGAAGGTAAGCTTCTGTCCTTGTTCCGGTTGGAGGGGTGGGGTCTGAGGGCGGAGGTGCAGGATGTGGACGAGATGCGTTGGAGGGCATCTTTAACCACGTGGGAAGGGAAATTGCGGTCTCTAAAGAAGGAGGCCATCTGGTGTGTTCTGTGGTGGAACTGTCCTCCTGGGAGCAGATACAGTGGAGGAATTGGGGATACAGGATGGCATTTTTGCAGGAGGTAGGGTGGGAAGAGGTGTAATCCAGGTAGCTGTGGGAGTCGGTGGGTTTGTAAAAATGTCGGTGTCAAGTCGGTCGTCACTAATGGAGGTGGAGAGGTCCAGGAAGGGGAGGGAGGTGTCAGAGATGGTCCAAGTAAATTTAACGTCAGGGTGGAATGTGTTGGTGAAGTTGATGAATTGTTCAACCTCCTCACGGGAGCACGAGGTGGCGCTGATGCAGTCATCAATGTAGCAGAGGAAGAGGTGGGGAGTGGTGCCGGTGTAATTACGGAAGATGGACTATTCTACGTAGCTAACAAAGGGACAGGCATAGCTGGGGCCTATACGTGTGCCCATGGCTACCCCTTGGAGGAAGTGGGAGGATTCGAAGGAGAAATTGTTAAGGGTGAGGACCAGTTCAGCCAAACGAATGAGAGTGTCAGTGGGAGGGTACTGTTGGGGACATCGAGAGAGGAAGAAACGGAGGGCTTGGAGGCCCTGGTCATGGCGGATGGAGGTGTAGAGGGATTGGATATCCATGGTGAAGATGAGGCATTGTGGGCCGGGGAAACGGAAGTCTTGGAGGAGATGGAGGGTATGGGTGATGTCTCGAATGTATGTGGGGAGTTCCTGGACTGGGGGGATAGACAGTATTGAGGTAGGTGGAGATGAGTTCAGTGGGGCAGGAGCATGCTGAGACAATGGGTCGGCCAGGGTGGTCAGGCTTGTGGATCTTGGGAAGGAGGTAGAACCGGGCAGTGCGGGGTTCCCGGGCAGTGCGAGGTTGGAAGCTGTGGGTGGGAGATCTCCTGAGGTGATGAGGTTTTTAGATTACTTTACAGTGTGGAAACAGGCCCTTCGGCCCAACACGTCCATACCGACCCGCAACCCACCAATACCCCTACATTTACCCCTTACCTAACACTATGGGCAATTTAGCATGGCCAATTCACCTGACCTGCACATCTTTGGACTGTGGAAGGAAACCGGAGCACCCGGAGGAAACCCACGCAGACACGGGGAGAACGTGCAAACTCTACACAGTCAGTTGCCTGAGTCCTTTGCTGAGGACTGATCGTTCATCCTCAATGAAGAGGTGGTGTGGAGGGATGGTGAAAACTCAGCAGGGCTTGGAACTGGGATCTTGTGTGGGTGTGGAGCTGGGAGTGGGGGTGGAGCTGGTAACTGGAGTGGGTGTGGTGGTGGGGTGAATGGGGGTAGAGTCAAGAGCAGGGGTGGTGTTCCCCTCAGGGTTCAGGGGGCGGGGATGGTGACAGTGGAATTTGGGCGGAGGGGGTGTCAGCAGAATGCAGGTGAGTGGTGTTGGTGGGGGCGGAAGTAGTGGCAACCACGGCAGTATGGGGGGGGCGGAAGTCACTGAGCGTGTGACATCAGCGATGATGTGAGAAGTGGAAGTGATGTCACGTGTGGTGCATGAGGAATTGTGAGGGGCGGAAGTGGCCATGATGGGGGTGGAAGTGACATCACCAATCAGCGTGGGGATGGTGGCTGCACCAGCCGCATGGCGAATAGCGTCGGAGCAGTTCCAGAGGCCGGAGGAGTCTTCTGGAATGTTTGTGGAGCGCTGGTTATGGAGGTGGATAGATAAAAGTTTGTTGTACTAACAGTTTTTGATGTTTGAGACGGAGTTGGAATACTGTTTGTTGAGAGTATGTATTTTCTCCTGAGAATATAGTACAGAACGGGTCCTTTGCAATTCTGAGAGAGTGTGGCCCTCAGCTGAGGCAGGGCTGACTCCACACGCTCAGTGACTTCCGCCACCCCAACTGCCGTTGCTGCCACCACTTCCACCCCCACCAGCGCCATTCACCTGCATTCTGCTGACACGCCCCCCCACAGACCCCACTGTCACTATCCCCACCCCCCAGAACCCTGAGGGGAACAATACCCCTGCTCATGACTCCATCCCATTCCCCCCACCACCACACCCACTCCAGTTACAGATTCCGCCCCCACTCCCAGCTGCACACCCACACCAGGTCCCAGCTCCCAGCCCTGCCGAGTTTTCACCATACCCCCAGACCTCCCCCTCACTGAGGACGAACGATCAGTCCTCAGCAAAGGACTCACCTTCATCCCCCTCCGTCCACACATCAATGAATTTAATACACGCCGTGACGTCGAACAATTCTTCCGTCGCCTCCGCCTCCGAGCTTACTTTCACAATCAGGACTCCCGCCCACCTTCCGAGGACCCCTTCGCCCACCTCCAACACACTGCATCCACCTGGACACCCCGCGCTGGCCTATTACCTGCCCTTGAACTCTTCATTTCCAATTGCCGCTGGGACATTAACCGCCTCAACCTGTCTACCCCCCCTCCCCAACTCCAACCTCTCACCCTCACAACGCGCAGCCCTCCAAACCCTCTGCTCCAATCCCAACCTCACCATCAAGCGAGCAGATAAAGGTGGCGCAGTGGTAGTCTGGCACAATGACCTCTACATCGCTGAAGCCAAACACCAACTCGAGGACACCTCTTCCTACCGCCCTCTCGACCATGACCCCACCCCCCATCACCAAACCATCATCTCCCAGACCATACAGAACCTCATCACCTCAGGAGATCTCCCACCCACAGCTTCCAACCTCATAGTCCGGGAACCCCGCACTGCCCGGTTCTACCTCCTTCCCAAGATCCACAAGCCTGACCACCCTGGATGACCCATTGTCTTAGCATGCTCCTGCCCCACTGAACTCATCTCAACCTACCTCGACACTGTCCTATCCCCCCTAGCCCAGGAACTCCCCACATATGTTCGAGACACCACCCACGCCCTCCACCTCCTCCAAGACTTCCGTTTCCCCGGCCCACAACGCCTCATCTTCACCATGGATATCCAATCCCTCTACAGATCCATCCGCCATGACCAGAGCCTCCAAGCCCTCTGTTTTTTCTTTTCCAGACTGTCCCCAACAGTACCCTTCCACCGACACTCTCATTCGTTTGGCCAAACTGGTCCTCACCCTTAACAATTTCTCCTTCGAATCCTCCCACTTCCTCTAGACCAAAGGGGTAGCCATGGGCACACGTATGGGCCCCAGCTATGCCTGTCTCTTTGTTGGTTACGTACAACAGTTGATCTTCCGTAATTACACTGGCATTACTCCCCACCTCTTCCTCCGCTACATTGATGACTGCATTGGCGCCACCTCGTACTCCCGCGAGGAGGTTGAGCAATTCATCAACTTCACCAACACATTCCACCCTGACGTTAAATTTACCTGGACCATCTCTGATCTCCCTCCCCTTCCTGGACCTCTCCATCTCAATTAATGGCGACCGACTTGACACTGACATTTTTTACAAACCCACCGACTCCCACAACTACCTGGATTACACCTCTTCCCACCCGTCCTCTTGCGAAAATGCCATCCCGAATTCCCAATTCCTCCGCCTCCGCCGTATCTGCTCCCAGGAGGACCAGTTCCACCACAGAACATACCAGATGGCCTCCTTCTTTAGAGACCGCAATTTCCCTTCCACATGGTTAAAGATGCCCTCCAACGCATCTCGTCCACATCCCACACCTCCACCCTCAGACCCCACCCCTCCAACCGTAACAAGGACAGAACGCCCCTGGTACTCACCTTCCACCCTACAAACCTCCGCATAAACCAAATCATCCGCCGACATTTCCGCCACCTCCAAAAAGACACCACCACCAGGGATATATTTCCCTCCCCACCCCTTTCCGCCTTCCGCAAAGACCGTTCCCTCCGTGACTACCTGGTCAGGTCCACGCCCCCCTACAACCCACCCTCCCATCCTGGCATCTTCCCCTGCCACAGCAGGAACTGTAAAACCTGCGCCCACACCTCCTCCCTCACCTCTATCCAAGGCCCTAAAGGAGCCTTCCACATCCATCAAAGTTTTACCTGTACATCCACTAATATCATTTATTGTATCCGTTGCTCCCGATGCGGTCTCCTCTACATTGGGGAGACTGGGCGCCTCCTAGCAGAGCGCTTTAGGGAACATCTCCGAGACACCCGCACTCAATCAACCACACCGCCCCGTGGCCCAACATTTCAACTCCCCCTCCCACTCTGCCGAGGACATGGAGGTCCTGGGTCTCCTTCACCGCCGCTCCCTCACCACCCGACGCCTGGAGGAAGAACGCCTCATCTTCCGCCTCGGAACACTTCAACACTATGGCATCAATGTGGACTTCAACAGTTTCCTCATTTCCCCTTCCCCCATCTCACCCTCGTTCCAAACTTCCAGCTCAGCACTGTCCCCATGACTTGTCCTACCTGCCTATCTCTTTTTCCACCTATCCACTCCACCCTCTCCTCCCTGACCTATCACCTTCATCCCCTCCCCCACTCACCCGTTGTACTCTATGCTACTTTCTCCCCACCCCCACCCTCCTCTAGCTTATCTCTCCACGCTTCATGCTCTCTGCCTGTATTCCTGATGAAGGGCTTTTGCCCGAAATGTGGATTTCACTGCTCCTTGGATGCTGCCTGAACTGCTGTGCTCTTCCAGCACCACTGATCCAGAATCTGGTTTCCAGCATCTGCAGTCATTGTTTTTACCTTGTAGAGAGGTTAGGTGCCAGCGCATGGCTGCGAGCATGGAGCAGAGGATCTTGAAGGAGAACTGTTGCTGGTGTTTTTGAATCTGTAGTCTGTACTGTTTGTCCTGTTCGGGTCCGAACACTGCTGGTTTAAAGGTGGTCCGAAGTCCGTGTGGGATGAGTTGGTTACGGAGGCAGGCACTGAGGAAGCAAAAGTGGCTGTGGTAGCGAGTCTGTTTCAGGACATGGTTGAAGAGCTTCAGGGCAGAAGAAATGACCTGGGAGTTGCAGTGGGAGAGGGGCACTTACCTTCCTACCAGTCTCCACATGCAAAGGATTGTAAGCTGGTATTTCCATTCCTCCTCCATTGCCAACATCTCCTCCCTCCCCCAAGGCACCTTGCTATGCAGTTGTGGAAGGTGTACACCTGACCAGTTATCCCCTTCCTCCTCACTATCCAAGGCCCTAGACACACCTTCCAGCTTGAAAAACATCTATTTGGGGATCCTGCAGCCTCTCGGACTCAACATCAAGTTCAATAACATTGTAGCCTGGTTCCATTCTTCCATGTTTTTTACCTCACACCCAGTCCTGTTATAACACAGTTACCCATGCTTAGCTATTCCTAGGCCCAGATGAATTCTATTCTGTACAGCTCATCCATTCTCTCTTACTCTTGGCTCTAATTATGTCTGTTCATCTTTTCTTCTGTCCTGGCCTACTATCCATAATACCCTTGTTTTTCTACCCCTTTTGTATCGTTCTGTGTCTCTTTCTCTTAGGCTCCATCGCTGTTTACCTTTCCTCTCCATCTCCTTGTCCTGCTCCCCTATCCCACCTTAAGTTCCTCTTCAGCACACATAGCACTTTTTTCCCAGCTGTCAACAGTTCTGATAAAGAGCCATCGGACCCAAAATGTTAACTTTGCTTTCTTACTGCGAAAGCTGCCAGACCTGCTGAGTTTCACCAGCAATTTCTCTTTTAGTGTGTGACCGTTGAATCTGTGTTCTTCGATGTACAGTGTTGCTGCCACGGGTGAATTTCAAACAATGTATCCTCATGGACTGTCACATGCAGGCATTTCTTCTGTAGTGCTGAAAAATGTGTTGCTGGAAAAGCGCAGCAGGTCAGGCAGCATCTAAGGAGCAGGAGAATCAACGTTTCGGGCATAAGCCCTTCCTCAGGATTTCTGAAGAAGGGCTTATGCCCGAAACGTCGATTCTCCTGTTCCCTGGATGCTACCTGACCTGCTGCGCTTTTCCAGCAACACATTTTCAGCTCTGATCTCCAGCATCTGCAGTCCTCACTTTCTCCGAGTTGATTTCTTCTGTAGTACCTTGTCTGATGTTTCAATCTCACATTCTCAAGGAACTTGCTTTGAAACCAGACAATTCGGTCCTCTCAAAGGATCCCGATATATTTCCCTTGCATGTGTATTTTATAGCTGTATTGGCATAAAAAGATAGCACTGATGTGTCATGGGCCCACAAATAGTTTTCTTGCAGAAACAAACACTTCAGTCATTGTAAACAGCTTTTAAAATATTGTTTAGGATATTAATTGACGCTACCACTGGTTGACCATTTCCCTTAGCTGGTTTGATTTTATTATCAAAAAATGTCATATTTGCCAGGGTAAAAATAAGCTAGAGATCAAGATATAGAGTTATGGAGTCATAGAGATGTACAGCACAGCAACAGACCCTTCAGTCCAACTGGTCCATGCAGACCAGATATTCTAAATTAATCTAGTCCCATTTGCCAGCACTTGGCCCATATCCCTCTAAACCCTACCAATTCATGCAGCCATCCAGATGCCCTTTAAATGTTATAATTGTACCAACCTTCACCACTTCCTCTGGCAGTTCATTCCATACAGGCACCACCCTTTGCATGAAAAATTTGCCCTTTAGGTCCCTTTTAAATTTTTCTCCTCTCATCCTAAACCAATGCTCTCTATTTCTAGACTCCCCCAAATCAGGGAAAAGACATTGTCTATTTATCCTATCCATGCCCCCCTCATGATTGTATAAATCTCTATAAGGTCATTCCACTGCAGGAAAAACAGACCCAGCCTATTCAGCTTCTTCTTATAACTCAAACCCTCCAACTCTGGCAATATTCTTCTAAATCTTTTCTGAACCCTTTCACGTTTCACAACATCATTCCTATAGGAAGGGGACCAGAATTGCACACAATATTCCAAAAGTGGCCTAACCAATGTCCTTACAGCCGTAAAATGACCTCCCAACTCAGATACTCAATGCTCTGACCAATAAAGGAAAGCATACCAAATGCCTTCTTCACTGTCCCATCTACCTGAGACTCCTCTTTCAAGCAACTATGAACCAACATTCTAAGACCTCTTTGTTCAGCAACACTCCCCAGGACCTTACCATTAAGCATATAAGTCCTGCCCTGATTTGCCTTTCCAAAATGCAGCACCTCGCATTTATCTAAATTAAGGCTGGAGGTTGGATAACGCGGTGCTACTAGTTAAGAAGGTTGGTAAGGAAAAGCCAGGGAACTATAGACCGATGAGCCTGACATCGGTGGTGAGCATCTGCCACTCCTCAGCCCAGTGGCCCATGTGCCCGAGATCCCATTGTACTGTGAGGTATTGTTCTTCACTGTCCACGAATCTCCAATTTTGGTGTCATCTGCAAACTTACTAACTATACCCCCCATGTTCACATCCAAATCATTTATGCGAATGCCCACAAGCATCCTTGTGGCACACTGCTGGTCGCAGGTCTCTCGTCTCAAAAACAATCTTCCAACACCATCCGCTGTCCCTCTCCCACTGCAACTCACAGGTCATTTCCTCTGCCCTGAAACTCTTCAACCATGTCCTGAAACAGACTCGCTACTACAGCCACATTTGCTTCACCCCAGTTCCAAACTTCCAGCTCAGCACTGTCCCCATGACTTGTCCTACCTGCCTATCTTCTTTTCCACCTATCCACTCCACCCTCCTCCCTGACCTATCACCTTCATCCCCACTCCCACTCACCTATTGTACTCTATGCTACTTTCTCCCCACCTCCACCCTCCTCTCATTTATCTCTCCACCCTTCAGGCACTCTGCCTGTATTCCTGATGAAGGGCTTTTGCCTGAAACGTCGATTTTACTGCTCCTCGGATGCTGCCTGAACTACTTTGCTTTTCCAGCACCACTAATCCAGAATCTGGTTTCCAGCATCTGCAGTCATTGTTTTTACCACACACAAAACCATGCTGACTATCCCTAATCAGTCCTTGCCTTTCCAAATACATGTAAATCCTGTCCCTCAGGCTTCATTTCGACAACTTGCTCACCACCGATGTCAGGCTCATCGGTCTATAGTTCCCTGGCTTTTCCTTACCAACCTTCTTAACTAGTAGCACCGCGTTATCCAACCTCCAGCCTTCATGCCCCTGTGACTATCAATGATACAAATATCTCAGCAAGGGGTCCAACAATTACTTCCCTCGCTTCCCACAGAGTTCTAGGGTACACCTGATCAGGTCCTGGGGATTTATTCACCTTTATGCATTTTAAGACGTCCAGCATCTTCTCCTCTGTAATATAGACATTTTTCAAGATTTCATCATCTATTCTCCCACATTCTGTATCTTCCATGTCCTTTTCACAGTAAACACTGATGCAAAACACTCATTTAGTATCTACTCCATCTCCTGCGGCTGCCTTGCTGAGCTTTGAGGGCTCCTATTCTCTCCCTAGTTACCCTTTTGTCCTTAATGTATTTATAAAATCCCTTTGGATTCTCCTTAACTCTATTTGCCAAAGCTATCTCATGTTCCCTTTTGGCCTTCCTGATTTCCCTCTTAAGTATACTCCTGCTGCCCTTATACTCTGCTAAGGATTCACTTGATCTCTGCTGTCCATACTTGGCATATGCTTCCTTCTTTTTCTTAACCAAATGGATCTTCAAATAGTCTGTGAAAGCCTACTTGACCTGTTTCTGCTGATAAAGAATATGTCTTGTAACCGTATATTATTCTTTCTTCATTCCATGTCATTTGATGAGTAATGACGTCAGTCAAACATTTCTAACTTTGGAGCCAAATTAATGTTTGCAACTGACATGGGTTCAGTGCTGTGTGATTTCATTTCAGGTCAGTGATTTTGTTTGATTGTTAGTAGATATCGAACCACGGCAGAATGATTACAGATCATTGCAAATTAATGCTGTTGGGTACAGAATGATGCCAGTATTCCTGGTTAGGTAATGCAGGTGTCATTGACAACCATCTGACAGTCCCAGTCCTTGTGTATTTGGATCGTCTTGCCCAAGGTATTGACAAAAATCTTTCTAAATTTCCATGCAAACAGCGAACATATGAAAAGAGCCAAAAATCTTAATGAGAATGCTCTCAACATACACCCTAATTGTACCACTTGCAATTTACAGTGTACAGCATGAGCAGCAAATCCAAATGTATCATTTTCCTCTTTAAAGCTGGACCTTAGAATAATAGACAGCATCAAAGAAAAGTTAGAGCACAGAGCAAGGCCATTCAGCCTGCTATGTCTGTGCTAGCTAAATAAACCTTTTAATCCAGCACCTGATGATTGTAGTGCTTCAGGAGCAAATCCAGCTTCCTTTGAAACAAGTTGAGGATTTCCAACTCAAATATTAAACTGGGCAGCAAAGTTCAGGCATGCACCATCTTCTGGGAGAGAAAAAGATTTTTTTCATGTCCCCTCTAACTTTCACACTAAATCTGTGCCCTGTGTTAATTGACCTCTCCACTAGAGGAACCATATCTCCCTTGTCCATTTTATTCAAGCCTGTCATTATTTTATACACCTCGATTAAGCCCCCTCCCCCAGTCTCATCTGTTCTAAGGAGAACAACCAGAGCCTCTCTAATCTTCCACTGCTGCAATTTTCAAGCCCTGATAACATCTTTGCAAATCTCCTCTGTGCTCATAGGCTCATGGCTGGTTTGTGACCCAGTGTGGTACAAACAGCAGGGATTCAACTCTTGGATCAGCTGAGGTTACCATGAAGGATTCTCAACCTCAACCTCTCCCCTTGCCTGAGTCATGGTGACCCTCAGGTTAAACCACCACTCATCATCTCTCTCTCTCTCTCTCTCTCGCTAATGAGAGAATGGCCCAATGATTTGAGAGGACTGTGGTGCTGATTTTACCTTTTACTTTTTTTTCATGGATAGAAGCTCTTTTTGTTGTTATGAAGGTGTAAGGGGTACTGTACCTTTAAGAGAGTTGAAAGTCAGCAAGGACCTAAAGAGGCACTGAAAGTCTGGAACAAGGTAACAATGTAATGTTTAGTCAGAGCAGCTAGCACTGGCAAGGTTGCTATGAGACAAAAACAAATTCAAATTCAGCCAATCAGTTTAAATTATGCCCCAAGATACCAAACTCCAATCAAGCTTGAATTTGGTATTTTGACAACATTAAAACCAATGAAATGTTGCAATGTTTTGGGGTATAAATATCAGTCAGTTTGAACAGTAACCCAGAGAGGCAAAGACTGGCAAAGAGAACTGTCGAAAGACCAACAGATATAGGCTGCTAGTAAGAACTCTCTGGGAGATACTTGTCCAGAGAAGGAGTTTGCACAGAAAGAAAATTGACACCAATCTGAAGAGAAAATCTACAGAGGAAGATACAAAGAGAAGATTCAACAGCTGGCTGGTTTTCAAATTTGAATTTTTTTGTAAATCTTAATCAGGGGTTTTATCGGACCAGTATTGTAGGGGGGGAGGTAAAAGATAGGCTAAGAGAAAGGAGTTGTAAATAGTTGTTAGTTAATATTGTCTGATGGATTTAAAGAATAAAGTTCTTAAAATCTTTTGTACTTTAAATAGTGACTTTGGGGATAGTTCTTTCCATCTCGGATTTTAACAGATTACAGCATGGGGTCAATCTTTTCTGTGTTGCTAGTTTAAATTAGCAGAGGAGTTTACCCTGTGTCGTAACGTTATACTTTATTTCACTCTCTATCCTTCTGGATATCCAGGGAGCTATCAAATTGGCAGCAACTGCCTTTTTCTTTGCGGGGAAATCTCAGCATTGCGCTTGGAGAATCTCACTTAGGAAGGTCTCCCACAGATTTGCACTGACGTTTCTTCAGCTGGTTGCATCCAGTCCACTGTTACCTGATCAGCTCTCAGTGGTGTAACATTTGCCTTCCCCCTACTTTATAATTCTATTCCAGTTCACTTGTGTCCTTTTCCATAATGATGTGAAATCTAACTGTTTAATGGTCAATGTCTCAAAATGGTCACAGGGACAAACCCTTTGGCCCAACACGTCCATGCCAACCAGATATCCTAAATTAATCTGGACCCATTTACCTGCATTTGGCCTATATCCTTCTAAACCCTTCCTATTCATGGACTTATCCAGATGCCTTTTAAGTGAAATTGTATCAGCCTCCACCACTATCTCTGGCAACTCATTCCATACATGCGTCACCCTCTGCGCTGTCTCTCAGGTCCCTTTTTAAATCGAACCTTAAACCTATGCCCTCTGGTTTTGGGCTCCCCTACCCTGGGGAAAAGACCTTGGCTATTCACCCTACCCATGCCCCTCGTTATTTTATAAATGTCTATAAGGTCACCCCTTTCAGCTTCTGACTCTCCGAAGAATAACCCTCTCAGACCCATTCTCCTACTCTATTACTCTACATTTATCCCTGACTAATCCACCTCACCTACAGATCCCTGAACACTACGGGCAATTTAATTTGGCCGATCCACCTAACCTGCACATCTTTGACTGAGGGAGGAAACCGGAGCACCCAGAGGAAAGCCATGCAGACACGAGGAGAATGTGTAAACTCCACACAGACAGTCGCCCGAGGCTGGAATCAAATCCAGGTCCCTCTACTGAATTAGTAATTGAAAACCCAGTCTAATACTCGGCGGGCACATGGGTTCAAATCATGCCATGGCAGATAGTGGAATTTGGACACAATTGTAAGGTCTCTTGTGGCACAGTGTTAGTGTCCCCTCCTTTGGACTGATGTTCGAGCCGTACCTGTATTGGAGGTGTGTGTCAGAATACTTTTAACTAGTTGATTAAAAATAGTAACATGAAAGAGAAAATGCAATCACTTCAACCTGGCAAATATCACCTGAGATACAAACATTGTGAAAGGCATAGAAGATACGCAGTACTTAAAAAAAAGCTCTGCTGTATCAAGTTCTGTCAGAGTAATAAACAATAGGTAGAAAAGCTCAAGGATTTAGAGGAGGTGATTAAGAAAAATTCTTAGTAGCATCTTAATTCTCTAATTTTCTGAAAAAAAAACTCAACCGAACTTCTTGTGTATGCAAAAGGTAAAGCAGTAATTGCAAATGTTTTAGCTCCATGACTAATGATGAGTTGTTGAAGAGTTGAAAGGTTTCACTATCTAGCAGTGTCTGCTGACGGATTGATGAGTGCATTTTGAATGTTTTCTGTCTTGGTTCACTAATTCAAGGTTTTCTGAAGGCAGATAGTGTGCACAAATAAAATGTATGGATTTTGCCGTACATGAAGAGGAATGTTGAGCTTATTGCAACTGAGATAATAAATGTTATGTCTGCTACGGAATTGAAAATAAAATTATGGCTTCACCAGCAGATAACACAAATGCAAATTTTAGCAGCCTACACTAACATGAAAGAGAAAATACGTACACTTCAACCAGGCACATCTGGCACAACCAGATACAAAACTGTGGAAGAGCAAGAGGGCACACAATACTAAAACTGCACTCAAGAGAACATTCTTACTCAGTTTCTATCAAGCCGAAAAAGATTTAGACTCACGAAATGAAACTGTGCAGATGGATGAAGTAGCAGGGGGTGACGTATAGGGAGAGGCTGAATAGGCTGGGGCAATAGGTGATAGTCTGTGTGGAGCTTACACATTCTCCTGGTCTGTGTGGGTTTCCTCCCACAGTCCAAATATGTGCAGGCGAGGTGAAATAGCCATGGGAAATTGGGTGGGATGTTTTTTGACGGCACAGTGGCTCAGTGGTTCAGTGATTAGCACTGCTGCCTCACAGCACCAGGTTCCTGGGTTTGATTTCAGTCTCGGGCAACTGTCTGTGTCGACTTTGCACATTCTCCCCGTGTCTGTGTGGATTTCCTCCTGGTTCTCTGGTTTCCTCCCACAATTCAAAGATGTGCAGGTTAGGTGAGTTGGCCAGGCTAAATGTTCAGGGATGTGTAGGCTAGGTACATTAGTCAGGGGTAAATATAGGGTAGGGGAATGGATCTGGGTGGGTTACTCTTTGGAGGGTTGGTGTGGACTTATTCGGCTGAAGGGCCTGTTTCCACAGTGTAGGGATTCTAATAGATAGTACTACCACCTTCCCATGAGAGTCATTCTATAATTACTTGGATATATCTGGTTCACTCAATAATAATGTATGCTCATGTATGATCCATTTGAAGACAGTAATATGAAAACATGGTTTTACAACTGAAGCTGGGTGCAATCTTAAATTCTGGTGAAACCTTAAATTATGACCATGTGCTAATTCAATATATTGAACAAATACATATTACTTGATAATTAACAAACAGAAGATTCAGGAAATAGGTAGTCTTACAGCATCTGTGGGGAGAGAAACACAGTTAACATCTTGGCCTTTCATCTGAATAGTATTGAATGATGACAAACTTGGAAACTGGTGTGGCCAGTGAGTAGTGTCCCTACCTCTAAGCCAGAAGGTCCAGGCCAAGTCCCAGCCTAGGACCTGATGGCTGAGGGAAGTGTGTTCATAATGTGGCCAAAAGGATTATCAACCTTCGAATCATTCCAACACACCCCATTGGGATGGTGGGGGATGCTCTTCAGAGGGTTGGTCTGGACTTGATCGACTGAATGGCCTACTTCCACACTGTAGGGATTCTATGATTCTATGTGAGGGCTCAGTAACTCTGCATTGTGGGGAATGAGTCTTGGTAAGTTACAGAGTCATGGAGATGTACAACACGGAAACAGACCGTTCGGTCCCACCCGTCCATGCCGACCAGATATCCCAACCCAATCTAGTCCCACCTGCCAGCACCTGGCCCACATGCCTCCAAACCCTTCCTATTCATATACCCATCCAGATGTCTTTTAAATGTTGCAATTGTACCAGCCTCCACCACTTTCTCTGGCAGCTCATTTCATACATGTACCACCCTCTGTGTGAAAACATTGCCCCTTAGGTCTCTTTTATATCTTTCTCCTCTCACCCTAAACCCTCTAGTTCTGGACTCCCCAACCCCAGAGAAATGATTTTGTCTATTTATCCTATCCATACCCCTCATAATTTTGTAAACCTCTGTAAGGTCACCCCTCAGCCTCCAACGCTCCAGGGAAAACAGCCCCAGCCTGTTGAGCGTCTCTCTATAACTCAAATCCTTCAACCCTGGCAACATCCTTGTAAATCATTTCTGAACCCTTTCAAGTTTCACAACATCTTTCCAATAGGAAGGAGACCAGAATTGCACGCAATATTCCAACAGTGGCCTAACCAATGTCCTGTACAACTGCAACATGACCTCCCAACTCCTGTACTCAATACTCTGACCAATAAAGGAAAGTATACCAAACGCCTTCTTCACTATCCTATCTACCTGCGACTCTACTTTCAAGGAACTATGAACCTGCACTCCAAGGCCTCTTTGTTCAGCAACACTCCCTAGGACCTTACCATTAAGTGTATAAGATTTGATTTCCCAAAATGCAGCACCTCGCATTTATCTAAATTAAACTCCATCTGCCACTTCTCAGCCCATTGGCCCATCTGGTCAAGATCCCATTGTAATCTGAGGTAACCCTCTTCGCTGTCCACTATACCTCCAATTTTGGTGTCATCTGCAAACTTACTAACTGTACCTCTTACGCTTGCATCCAAATCATTTATATAAATGACAAAAAGTAGAGGGCCCAGCACCGATCCTTGCGGCACTCCACTGGTCACAGGCCTCCAGTCTGAAAAACAACCCTCCACCACCACCCTCTGTCTTCTACCTTTGAGCCAAATGGCTAGTTCTCCCTGTATTCCATGAGATCTAACCTTGTTAATCAGTCTCTCATGGGGAACCTTGCCGAATGCCTTACTGAAGTCCATATAGATCACATCTACCACTCTGCCCTCATCAATCCTCTTTGTTACTTCTTCAAAAAACTCAATCAAGTTTGTGAGACATGATTTCCCACGCACAAAGCCATGTTGACTATCCCAAATCAGTCCTTGCCTTTCCAAATACATGTACGTTCTGTCCCTCAGAGTCACTGATCTATAGTTCCCTGGCTTGTCCTTACCACAGTTTTTAAACAGTGGCACCACGTTTGCCAACCTTCAGTCTTCCGGCACCTCACCTGTGACTATCAATGATACAAATATCTCAGCAAGAGCCCTAGCAATCACTTCTCTAGCTTCCTGCAGAGTTCTAGGGTACACCTGATCAGGTCCTGGGGATTTATCCACCTTTATGCATTTCAAGACATCCAGCACTTCCTCTTGTGTAATATGGACATTTTACAAGGTGTCACCATCTATGTCCCTATATTCTATATCTTCCATATCCTTTTCCACAGTAAACTTATGCAAAATACTCGTTTAGTATCTCCCCCATTTCCTGCGGCTCCACACAAAGGCCGCCTTGCTGATCTTGGAGGGGCCCTATTCTCTCCCTAGTTACCCTTTTGTCCTTAATGTATTTGTAAAAACCCTTTGGATTCTCCTTAATTCTATTTGCCAAAGCTATCTCATGTCCCCTTTTTGCTGTCCTGATTTCCCTCTTAAATATACTTCTACTGCCTTTATACTTTTCTAAGGATTCCCTTGATCTATTCTGTCTGTACCTGACATATGCTTCCTTCTTTTCCTTAACCAAATCCTCAATTTCTTCAGTCATCCAGCATTCCCTATACCTGCCAGCCTTTCCTTTCACCTTAACAGGAACATACTTTCTCTGGATTCTCGTTATCTCATTTCTGAAGGCTCCCCATTTTCCAGCCGTCCCTTTACCTGCGAATACCTGCCCCCAATCAGCTTTCGAAAGTCCTGTGGCTCCACAGCAGCCAGTCCACCAGGTGGGGGAAGGTTGGCTTTACGTGGTCTGGGCGGTGTTGCTGGTGCCCGTTATGGGCCTGGGCACTTCACACCTGAGGCTGTCCTGTTCACTCACTCAAATGGATGAGGCACAATCAGTCTCGAGACTAAAGGAGATGAGGACGATGGAAAATGGGGTGCCACTGCCGTGGGAATGAGGCTTGGAAAGCCATTCTCTGGGCCTGGGGGTCTGCCATCTGGGGGAAGCGGGATGATCATTGTGAACGTATCTGTAGGTGGGGATACACTCAAAAATGCAGGAGAGGGGTTTGCCCGTGGTCAGGAGGTCACCTCATGGGGCTGTGGCTGGGGGATAAAGCAGATAGGGAGACAGATTGGCTGGAGACCTGGGGAGGTGGCACACCTGTATCGTTTAAGGGAACACTACCAGGGAGAGGGTCTGGATGTTTGGGGCCCACAGTGACACATAGAGCCAGAGGCTGGAATCCTCTTCCTGAGAAGCGTTCGCTATCACCTCCCATCATGCGAGGAGAAAAATGGCTGTGACCACACTTAGATGGGGAGGGGTATGTGGCTCGACCTGTGAGGGAGGGGAGGATGTTGCAAGACTCGCTAATATGAGACTTGATAAAAGGAAACAACATGACACACTGGACCATGCAGGATATTGGACACAGGCCTCTGGATCCTGAATCCCTGACCCTCCAAATGCACTGTGAAGATCTCCGTTGTCCCAGGCATCACTGACCAACTCATCCCACCAACACTTCTGGACACAGAGACCAACTTCAGGGATGTTATAGGAGGAGGTGTAATGGTATCAGCAGCACCCATTGCCCTGTATACATCTTGTTCTTCTTGTTTCCTAATACTGCAGCAGGTTCTCAACACAGACAGGGGTGCATGTACATCCATGTTCCACATGGTGGAACAGTAACATTCCAGGTTTTCAGAGAGATAAACAACCAGGTTTAGCGCAAAGACAATCAAACTTAGACAAACATACTACTTCTTATAGACTGCAATAACAACCAGGCCACCAAAGTGCGCTCAATCGGTTTGCTTTTCTCTGCTTCTTAATATATCTCCAGATAGAGGGTACAATTCGTTTGCACTACCCCCTTCCTCCAGACCCTCAGGTCTTTGTTGGAGAACCACACAGCTACCTTTTTCAGCTCTGACACCTTGGTACTGCACGTCTGTCACCAAACAGGTCAGCTTCGGTCTGCCAGGTCTTGTCTGGGTGCACAGTGAGCCTTTTAAATATGGCATGAATGTCAGGGATGCTGATTGTTTGGTAGGTAGTCGGTGAGGAACAAGTTGTTTTCGGAATTGTGGGTGGTGTGAGTGGTAGGACGAGGCTAGAGTGACACACGAGAGATGTCATAAGCGTGAGGTAGGTAGGTAGTAGCAAGATATGGTGAGAAATCTCACTAGGCCCTGCAGCAAGAAACCCTCCAAAATACTCGATGCACAGGGCAACAAAATTAAAACCATAAAATTCAGCCCAATGCCTTATTGTGTAATC
Organism: Chiloscyllium plagiosum; assembly: GCF_037043375.1. Lineage (NCBI taxonomy): Eukaryota > Metazoa > Chordata > Chondrichthyes > Orectolobiformes > Hemiscylliidae > Chiloscyllium > Chiloscyllium plagiosum. The sequence goes on from NW_028270159.1 coordinate 45,935,669, forward strand.
ATGACATCTCAAAGTCCGTCCTGGCCAACAATTTGCCCTTGAAGTGAAACACAGGTATCAGGTTGCACAGTGAGCGCTGAAGCATGTTGGTTCCTAGAGAAGTGTTGGCCTGGACCTTGGTGGAGATCTTGGTAACGCAAATTAGGAATGAATCCTTTTACTCAATCAAACCCAATCTATTCCAATTGAAGAATTTGTCAATTAGTCTCTCAAAAACCTTTTGGATCCCTTGGAATAGACAGAAGGAAATCTCATCTGAAATGTGGTACCTCTGACGGTGGAGCATTTCCTCAATCCGAAATGAAGTCTTAGATTCTGTGTTAGTATTTGTCCTGCAGTTTGAAGCCACAACCTTCTGATTCAGAGAAAAAGAGTGTGTTAGCAACCAAGTCAACTTCACACTAAGACTCAAGACAGCACCTCACTTTAGTCTGTTTTAATATAAAGCCACTGTTGAGGGAAACATTTGGCACTATGTTTTTGATTGATCAGTCAAGGTGCTGGACAGGACTTGTCAACTGTTCCTGATCCCAATCATAACTCATGGTTCTTAATCTTTCTTCTTGTCAGTAAATAGGAAGAAAGTTCTTTGGCAAATGTTTCTCAGTGGATAAGTACACTGATAACTGTGGGCCTCAGGCATACAGAGCAGAAATTTTCCCCATTCAATCCCAGATCTACATCAAACCAAGAATGAAAGTCTGAAAAAATTGAAATACAAACAGAGAATGGTGGACACCCTCAGCAGCAACAAAAAAACAAAATCAGAAATAGCTGGAAAACTCAACAGGTCCGATAATATTTGTGGAAAGAGCAACAGAGTTCCAGGGCTGAATCTTCAACCTGTGCCAGAGGTTTAGAGATGGGTGTGCCTGGAAGTTTATTTGATTTATTATTGTCACATGTACTGAAATGTTGTTTTGAGTGCTATCCAGGTAAATCATACCTTACATAAGTACATCAGGGTAACAGAACCAAGTGCAGAATATAGCGCTACAGCTCCAGAGAAGCTGCACAGAAAGATCAACTCTAATATTTGAGAAGTCTGTTAATAAATCTGATAACAGTGGGGAAGAAGCTGTTCTTGAATATGTTGGTGTGTGTTTTCAAAATATTTTATCTTCTGCCTGATGGAAGTGGGTGGAAGAGCGTATAACCAGGGTGGGAGGGGTCTTTGATTGTGTTGGCTGCTTTCCCGAGGCAGTGGGAAGAGTAGACTGAGTCAGTGGTCAGAAGGCTGCTTTTCGTGATGAGCTGATCTGCATTCACAACTCTCTGTAATTTGCGATTTTTAAGAAGACTTGTAGCTCAGGTTGAGGTTCAGGTTGTGAGTTTGCTCGCTGAACTGGTAGGTTTGTTTTCAGACATTTCCTCACCATGCTGGGTAACATCATCAGTGAGCTGTTGGAGAAGCGCTGGTGTTCTGTCCCACATTCTAGTTATGTGTCTTGGTCTCTTAGGGTGGGTGATATCATTTTGAGTGCGAGCAGCAGCTAAGGTAAGACAGTTTGTTTTAAAATTACTTACCGGTAGCGGGCAGCGGTGTTTTTTTTCTCTCTTTACAGAAAGAGCGGGAGCAGCAGGGGGAAGTGACGAAGACCGGAGGGGCAGCCGGGTAGGTTTTTTTCCCTTTAAAAGCGCGCAGGAGAAGAACCCGAGGCACTACAGAGGTAGTGTCTCCCACCTGCCCTCCTCCTCTAACCTAAATAATAAGACCCGTTGTGGTAAGTAGGTAAGTGCTGCATTTGGCTTGTTGTATTCTTTAGACCCAGTTTTTTTAATAAAAGGTTACTTTCAGAGGGATGGCAGTGAAGGCAGTGCAATGTTCCTCTTGCAACATGTTTGAGGTGAGGGATGCCATGGTCGTCCCTGCTCATTACACTTGCAGGAAGTGCACCCATCTCCAGCTCCAAGACCATGTTAGGGAACTGGAGCTGGAGTTGGATGAACTTAAGATCATTCGGGAGGCAGAAGGGGTCATAGATCAGAGCTTTAGGGAAGTAGTAACTCCAAAGATGGCAGATAGATGGGTGACAGTGAGGGGGACTGGGAGGAAGCAGCCAGTGCAGGGACCCCCTGCGGCCGTTCCCCTCAAGAACAAGTATACCGTTTTGGATACTTGTGGGGGGGACGACTTACCAGGGGTAAGTAACGGGGCTCAGGCCTCTGGCACGGAGCCTGTCCCCATTGCTCAGAAGGGAAGGGTGGAGAAGAGCAGAGCAATAGTAATTGGGGACTCGATAGTTCGGGGCACAGATAGGCGGTTTTGTGGGAACGAGAGAGACTCACGTTTGGTATGTTGCCTCCCAGGTGCAAGGGTACGTGATGTCTCTGATCGTGTTTTCCGGGTCCTTAAGGGGGAGGGGGAGCAGCCCGAAGTCGTGGTCCACATTGGCACCAATGACATAGGTAGGAGGAGGGCTGAGGATGTTAGGCAGGCTTTCAGGGAGCTAGGTTGGAAGCTCAAAGTTAGAACGAACAGAGTTGTTGTCTCTGGTTTGTTACCCGTGCCACGTGATAGAGAGTCGAGGAATAGGGAGAGAGAACAGTTAAATGCGTGGCTACAGGGATTGTGCAGGAGGGAGGGATTCCGGTATTTGGATAACTGGGGTTCTTTCTGGGGAAGGTGGGATCTCTATAAACAGGATGGTCTGCACCTGAACCTGAGGGGCACCAGTATCCTTGGTGGGAGGTTTGCGAGTGCTCTTGGGGGGGGGTTTAAACTAACTCTGCAGGGGCATGGGAACCCAGACTGTAGCTTTAGGGTGCAGGACCTGGAGTGTAGGGAGGTTAGGAACATAGCATCAATCTCAAAGGAGGGTGCCTGTAAACAGGAAAGTGGCTTGAAGTGTGTATACTTCAATGCAAGAAGTATACGAAATAAGGTAGGTGAACTTGCAGCGTGGGTTGGTACCTGGGACTTCGATGTTGTGGCTATTACGGAGACATGGGTAGAACAGGGACAGGATTGGCTGTTGCAGGTTCCAGGGTTTAAATGTTTTAGTAGGGTCAGAGGTGGGGGTAAAAGAGGGGGAGGTGTGGCATTGCTTGTCAAAAATAGTATTACAGCTGTGGAAAGGACGATGGATGAAGACTCGCCATCTGAGGTAGTTTGGGTTGAGGTTAGGAATAGGAAAGGTGAGCTCACCCTGTTAGGAGTTTTTTACAGGCCTCCTAATAGTCCTAGAAACGTAGAAGAAAGGATTGCGAGGATGATTCAAGAGAAGAGTGCAAGTAATAGGGTGGTTGTTATGGGGGACTTTAACTTTCCTGATATTGATTGGGAAAGCTATAGCTCAAGTTCGTTAGATGGGTCAGTGTTTGTCCAATGTGTGCAGGAGGGTTTCCTGACACAATATGTAGATAGGCCAACAAGAGGTGAGGCCATACTGGATTTGGTTCTGGGTAATGAGCCAGGCCAGGTGTTAGAATTAGAGGTAGGTGAGCACTTTGGGGACAGTGACCACAATTCGGTGACTTTTACTCTAGTGATGGAGAGGGATAAGTGTGTACTACAGGGCAAGAGTTATAGCTGGGGTCAGGGAAATTATGATGCAGTGAGGCATGACTTAGGATGCGTGGCTTGGAAAAGTAGGCTTCAAGGCAAGGGCGTAGTTGATATGTGGAGCTTGTTGAAGGAGCAACTATTGAGTGTCCTTTTAGTATGTACCCGTCAGGCAGGGAGGAAAGGGTCGTGTGAGGGAGCCGTGGTTTAATAAGGAATTGGAATCCCTTGTTAAATGGAAGAGGGCGGCCTATGTAAAGATGAGGCGTGAAGGTTCAATTGGGGCGATTGAGAGTTATAAGGTAGCCAGGAAGGACCTGAAGAGAGAGCTAAGAGCAGCAAGGAGGGGACATGAAAGGTCCTTAGTTGGTAGGATTAGGGAAAACCCTAAGGCTTTCTATAGGTATGTCAGGAATAAAAGAATGACTAGGGTAGGAATAGGTCCTGTCAAGGATAGTAGTGGGAAGTTGCGTGTGGAGGCTGAAGAGATTGGGGAGACACTGAATGAATACTTTTCGTCAGTATTCACTCAGGAACAGGACATTGTTGTCAATGTGAGTACTGAGTCACAATTAAGTAGAATGGATGGCTTTGAGGTATGTAGAGAAGAGGTGTTGGAAATTCTGGAAAGGGTGAAAATAGATAAGTCCCCTGGGCCTGATGGCATTTATCCTAGGATTCTCTGGGAAGCAGGGGAGGAGATTGCAGAGCCATTGGCCTTGATTTTTATGTCCTCGTTGTCTACAGGAGTAGTGCCAGAAGATTGGAGGCTAGCAAATGTGGTTCCCTTGTTCAAGAAGGGGGGTAGGGATAACCCTAGTAAATATAGGCCGGTGAGTCTCACTTCTGTTGTGGGCAAAGTCTTAGAGAGAATTGTAAGGGATAGGATTTATGAACATCTGGATAGGAATAATGTGATCAAGGATAGTCAGCATGGTTTTGTGAAGGGCAGAATTCAACCTTATTGAATTCTTTGAGAAGGTGACTAAGGAGGTGGACGAGGGGAAAGCGGTAGATGTGGTGTATATGGATTTTAGTAAGGCGTTTGATAAGGTTCTCCATGGTAGACTACTGCAAAAAATACGGAGGTATGGCATTGAGGGTGAGTTGGAGATTTGGATTAGGAGTTGGCTGGCTGGAAGAAGACAGAGGGTAGTAGTTGATGGCAAAGGTTCATCTTGGAGTGCCGTCACTAGCGGTGTTCCGCAAGGATCTGTTTTGGGACCATTGCTGTTTGTCATTTTTATAAATGACCTGGAGGAGGGGTTAGAAGGTTGGGTGAGCAAGTTTGCGGATGATACGAAAGTCGGAGGAGTTGTAGACAGTGAGGAAGGATGTGGCAGGTTACAGCGGGATATAGATAAGCTGCAGAACTGGGCAGAAAGGTGGCAAATGGAGTTCAATGTAGCTAAGTGTGAGGTGATTCACTTTGGTAAGAGTAATAAAAAGATGGGGTACTGGGCTAATGGACAGATACTTGGTAGTGTGGATGAGCAGAGGGATCTTGGTGTCCATGTACACAGATCTTTGAAAGTTGCCACCCAGGTAAATAGTGTGGTGAAGAAGGCATATGGCGTACTGGCTTTTATTGGTAGAGGAATTGAGTTCCGGAGCCCTGAGATCATGTTGCAGTTGTATAAGACTCTGGTGCGGCCGCATCTGGAGTATTGTGTGCAGTTTTGGTCGCCATACTATAGGAAGGATGTGGAGGCACTGGAATGGGTGCAGAGGAGGTTTACCAGGATGTTGCCTGGTATGGAAGGAAGATCGTATGAGGAAAGGCTGAGGCACTTGGGGTTGTTTTCATTGGAGAAAAGAAGGTTTAGGGGTGACTTGATAGAGGTGTACAAAATGATTAGGGGTTTAGATAGGGTCGACAGTGAGAATCTTTTTCCACATATGGAGTCAGCTATTACAAGGGGGCATAGCTTTAAATTAAGGGGGGGTAGGTATAGGACAGATGTGAGGGGTAGGTTCTTTACTCAGCGAGTCGTGAGTTCATGGAATGCCCTGCCAGTAGCAGTGGTGGACTCTCCCTCATTATGGGCATTTAAGCGGGCATTGGATAAGCATATGGAGGATAGTGGGCTAGTGTAGGTTAGGTGGGCTTGGATCGGCGCAACATCGAGGGCCGAAGGGCCTGTACTGCGCTGTATTCTTCTATGTTCGATGTTCTATGTTCTATTTCTGGTTCTTTTTCTCAGAGGTTGGGGTCTAGATCGATGTGTTTATTGATGGGGTTCTGATTTGAATGCCAGGAGTCTTGGAATTCCCATGCGTGTCTTTGTTTAGCCTGTCCCAGGATAGATGTGTTGTCCCAGTCCAACTGGTGTCCTTCTCCGTCTGTATGTAAGGACACTAGTGATAGTGGGTCATGTCTTTTGGTGGCTAGTTGGTGTTTGTGTATTGTGGTGGCTAATTTTCTGCCTGCCTGTCTGTTACAGTCCTTGCAGGATATTTTGTAAATGACGTTCGTATTACTGGTTATTGGTATAGGGTCCTTGAGGTTCATCAGTAGCTGTTTCAGTGTGTTGGTAGGTTTGTGGGCTACCATGATGCCAAGGGGTTGGAGTAATCTGGTAGTCACCTCCGAGATGTCTTTGATGTATGGTGGCGTGGCTTGGGTTTCTGGGCGTGATGTGTCTACTTGTTTGGATTTGTTGTTTAGGAATCGGTGGTCTGTGTTTATCAGATATCTGTTGTTGTTGTATACATTTTATAAGTATTTTTCTTCTGCTGCTCGTAGATCTTGGGTGCTGCAGTGTGTTGTGGCCTGTTGCAGCTCTGTTTGTGGCTGTTGGGATGATTGCTTCTGTAGTTAAGTATCTGGTCTGTGTGTGTTGCTTTCCTGTAGACGCTGGTCTGCAGTTCGCTCCACTGTGACATCTAGTGGGGGGGGGGGGGGGTTGTTGTTCTCTTCATCTTTTGTGAAATTTATGCCAGTAAGGATGTTAATTCATTGAATAGAATTCATACAATCCCTACAGTGTGGAAATAGGCCTTCCAACCCAACAAGTTCACACCGACCCTCTGAAGAGTATCCCACCCAAACCATTCCTCTACATTTACCCCTGACTAATGTACCTAACCTACATTAGTCAGGTGAACACTATGGGCATGGCCAATTCACCGAACCTGCACACCTTTGGATTGTGGAAGGAAACCGGAGCACCCGGAGGAAACTCACGCAGACACGGGGAGAATGTGCAAACTCCACACAGACAATCGCCCAAGGCTGGAATCGAACCCATGTCCCTGGTGCTGTGAGGCAGCAGTGCTAACCACTGAGCTATCGTGCCATCCTACATGTTGTTGATGATGTTGTAGGTTTCCTCTAATTTGTTCCACTCTGTGATGGCAAAAGTGTCATCCACATGGTGGACCCAAAGTTTGCGTTGGATCATCAGGAGGGCTGTTTGTTCAAGTCTCTGCATTACAGCTTTTGCTAAGAAACCTGATATTGGTGATCCCATGGGTATTCCATTGATCTGTTTGTAGTTCTTGTCATTGAATGTGAAGTGGGTAGTGAGGCACAGGCCTACTAGCCTGAGGATGTTGGTCTTGCTGATGAAATTAATGGACAACTGCAAACCAGTGTCTATAGGAAAGCAACACACACAGACCAGATACTTAAGTACAGAAGCAATCATCCCAACACCCACAAATGGAGCTGCATCAAGACATAACTTCAATGAGCTACTTCACACTGCGGCACCCAAGAACTACAAAAAGCAGAAGAAAAATATCTATACAGCGCATTTAAGAAAAACGGGTTCCTGATAAACACAGTCCACCCGTTCTTAAACAACAAACCCAAACAAGTAGACACAACATTCCCAGAAACCCGAGCCACACTACCATACATCAAAGACAATTCGGAGATAACTAACAGACAACTCTGACCCCTTGGCATCACAGTAGCCCACAAACCTACCAACACATGATGAACATAAAGGACCGTATACCAACTACTAGCAAAACACATGTCATTTATAAAATATCCTGCAAGGATTATAACAAACACTACATCAGACAGATAGGCAGACAACTAGCCACCATGATACACCAACACCAACTAGCCACCAAAAGACATGACCTACTATCATGAGATACAGACGAAGAAGGACACCACTTCAACTGGGACAACATATTCATCATGGGACAGGCTAAACAGAGACACACACGGGAATTCCTAGAGGCCTGGCATTCAAACTGGAACTCCATCAATAAGCACATTGATTTGGACCCCATATACCAACCTCTGAGAAAAAGAACCAGAAATGATATCACCCACCTTAACAGACTAAGACAGATAATTAGAAAGTGGTACAGAACACCAGCGCTTCACCGAAGGCTCACTGATGATGTTACCCAGCATGGTGACAATGTCTGAGAACAAACCTTCCAGCTCAGTGAGCTAACTTACAATCTCTGTCATTTCTTGCAGTCTTGGGCAGAGCAGTTACTGTACCAGCTGTGATGCACTCAGATAGAATGCTTTCTCAGTGCATCTATAAAAGGTGGTAAGAGTCTTTGTGGGCATGCTGAATTTCCCTAACCTTCTGAGGAGGTAGAGGCATTAGTGCACTTTCTCAACTATGGTTTCGACACGGATGGACCAGGACTGATTGTTGGTGCTAATCATTGCAATTTGGAGTGGTCTGCTAGTTTTCCCAACGTACCCCCAGCAGTTTTGGGGGAGATGTTTTATAGGGCCATAGTGATGTATACCAAGGAAACAGACCCTTCGGTCCAGCTGTCCATGAGCCAGATATCATTAACTGATTTAGTCCTATTTGCCAGCATTTGACCCATATCCCTCTAAACCCTTTCTCTTCATGTAACCATTCAGATGCCTTTTAAATGCTGTCATTGTACCAGCCTCCTCCACTTCATCTGGCAACTCATTCCATGCATGCATCACCCTCTGCGTGAGAAAGCTACCCCTCATTCCCCTCTCACCTTAAACCTATGCCCCCTAGTTTTTGTCTCCCTTGCCCTGGGAAAAAAAACCTACTATATCCATGGCCCTCATGATTTTAAACTCCCCGACGCACCGGAGAAAATATCCCCAACCTATTTAGCCGCTCCCTATAGTTCAATAGGTGCGGCACGGTGGCTCAGTGGTTAGCACTGCTGCCTCACAGCACGAGGGACCCAGGTTCGATTCCAGCCTTGGGCGACTGTCTGTGTGGAGTTTGCATTTTCTCCCTGTGTTTTCTTGGGTTTCCTCCCACAGTCCAAAGATGTGCAGGGTAGGTGAATTGGCCGTGCTAAATTGCCCACAGCATTAGGTACATTAGTCAGAGGGAAATGGGTCTGGGTGGGTTACTCTTCGGAGGGTCGATGTGGACTTGTTGGGCTGAAGGGCCTGTTTTCACACTGCAGGGAATCTAATCTAATCCAACCTTGGCAACATCCTTGTAAATCGTTTCTGAACCCGTTCACGTTTCACAGTATCTTTCCTATTGCAGGGAGGCTAGGATTGAATGCAGTATTCTAAAAGTGACCTAACCAATGTCCTATACAGCTGCAACATGACCTGCCGACTCCTGGACTCCATGCACTGACAATGAAAGCAAGCATGTCAAACACCTTTACCCGTCTACCAGCGGTGGGGGTGGGATTGTGACAGCCCACTTCAATGTGGTGGGGAATTGTCAGGGCAACCCTCTGAGTGAAGTGAAGGCTTCCTGTGATATTCGTAGCATTGACTGAGAAACGCTTTGAGCCACTGACCTGTTTTCCCCAGAGCTTACAAGACTCATTGGCCCCAGCCACCAACCCATCACCTGCACATCTCTTTGACCATGGTCACGTCCAATACCCTCAGAACAATAGAATCACACAAACCAGGGGTGCTACCCTGAACAACGTCAGTACATTGTGGGGTCATTGGTGAACAGAAACATTATGAAAGTCACCCAAAGTGAAAGTATTGCCTCAGCACAATCATTCCCACTGTGGAGACACTGGGCCTCGCCTCACTGGTGTCCATGCAGGAGGAGCCTGGGTCACCAGAGGGCATGGCTGTGTTGATGTTCCTCAGCCAGAGGGGCCAGAATGGTGGTTGACAGTGAAGGTGCCCAGTGAGGGGGGTGACCTACTTGACATCATCCCTGTCCCTTCAATTTCATTCATGCTATCCGTACATGTTCGGAGGCAGCAGCAACCAGGGGACATCTGCCAAGACAGAGATGATGAGGAGTGGTGATATAGTTCAAGGTCACCAGGTCGGGATACTGGGATTTTCTCCCCAACAGCACTGTGCCTGTACCCTCAGCACATGGACAGCTATAGATCGGGGAGGCAGCTCATCACCTTCTCAAAGAGAATAGGGGACAGATGATAAATGCTGGGTCAGCTGGTCCTGCCCACCTGAATAATAAGTTTGGACAGTGAGTGGCTTGGAGGGGAACTTGCAGGGGATGGTGTTCCCATGTATCTGCCGCCCTTGTCCTTCTAGGTGGTGGACCTGGTTGGTTGGGAAGGTGCTGGTGTCTTTCCTGCACTGCACTTACATTTTACAGAACACACTGTGACTGCTCATCACCTGAAGCACCTCAACCCATGTTCATTTTGTCTAAATGACTGGTCTCCTCTTACCACTCTCTGGGAAGACACTCTCTCTGGGCTGCCATGGGGACTTGAGAAGCTGTCCCCGCCATGGCAGATGTTTTCTGGCATCTGCTATTGCCCAGGAGGTCAATATCCACAGCCCTCATTCCCGGTTGCCCATTCAATCAGAGATGGCATGTCCACACCCTGACTCCTTGGTATGGCTGACCCAACCCACCCCTATGTTCATCCAGTCAGGTGACCACCTCCCTCAAAACACACTTGGCCATCAAGAAAATGTAACATCATGTCTCTGTCTGTGACCCTGAGGTTCCACTGTCAATGTCCTCTCTCTGAGATGAAAACTAAACCCCAGGGGAAAAGTTAGAGATCTGACAGATTTTTAAGCAAGTGCAGAGGCAGGGAAGTAGGAAAGAACAAAATGACATGTCTCAATAGGATGGAAGGCAGGAGATATTAAATGACGGAATTTTGTTTTTCTTTTTTTTTCTTTTTAGTGAACAGAACCTCTGACACTCCTGTTTATTCTTTTTTCTTTTTCTTTCCTTTTTTTAAAATTAACCCCCACACTACCGCCTAACTGCGGTAGTGCTTATATTTTTCCCCAGCACCCATGGTGTGTGTGTGCAGGTGTGAGACACAGTGAAAGACACAAAGTGCACGAATCTTTATTCAATTTCCACCACCAGGAAGATAGGAAAACACCCGGGTGGCCAGTGACAAACACTGCCCTTCACATCAAAGGGCAGTGCTGTGTGATCAAAACAGTGAAGGGGAGGGTAGGGACTAAATCAAAATAGAATTGGAGGGGGAAATAATGTACTCCACTCCCTGCGGCGCCCACCTCTCCCTGAACAACTCCAGGGTGTTGGTCGACATCGCGTGCTCCTTCTCCAAGGACACCCGGGCGCTAACGTAACCGCGGAAGAGGGGCAGGCAGTCATAAATGACGGAATTGATGATGGCGCAAACCAAAATGTCAGGTCAATGCGGTAACAAAGAAACAAAAGCTGAAGGGCTTTTGCCCGAAATGTCGATTCTCCTGCTCCTCGGATGCTGCCTGACCTGCTGTGCTTTTCCAGCACTACACTAAACTTGCCTCTATACCATCTGCCCTGTAGCTCCTCCTATGCCTCGAGGCACCGATACTTTAACACTTTTCCATTCCGAAGAGTCGTACAGGACTCAAAACATTAACTTTGTCTCTGCCTCCACAGATGCTGCAAGATCTGCTGATTTTCTCCAAGCATTCTCTGCATTTGGTTATGATTTCTAGCATCTGCAGAATTTGAGTGTACTCTTCAGCTCTGATGAAAAGTTGCTAGTTATGTTTTGCCGATCTGGAATCCACAACCTGAAAGTGTTATGAAAGTTCACATTTTCTTCATTCATGACGACAGGACATTCCAAAGTGCTTTATTGTAATCACTGTTGGAAATGTGGAAAATGCACCGAGCAAACCCCCACATACTGCATTGTGGTCATGACCAGAGGCAGTGTGTTCTCGTGACGTTGATTGAGGTAGAATCATGGTCAGGATATCAGGGATAACTCTGCTGTTTGTTGGAATGGTGTTACTGGATCTTTTGATTTGATTTGATTTGATTTGATTTATTATTATCGCATGTGCGTAGGTACAGTGAAAAGTTGTATTTTGTGTGCAGCATTGGCAGACCATACCATATACAGTGCATATGGGTAATAGAACAGACCAAGGAACACAATGTTACACCTGCAGAGAAGGTACATTGAGAGTGAGATCAACATTAAATATAAAATTTGAGAGGTCCATTCAGAAGTCTGATAACAGCTAGAAAGAATCTATTTGTGCATGTCTACAAACTTTTAGAACTGCCCGATAGAAGAGGGTGAAACAGAGTCTAACCAGGGCGGGAGGGGTCTTTGATTATGTTGCTTGTTTTCCCGAGGCAGTGGGAAGTGTAGATGGAGTCAATGAACGGAAGGTCATCTGTGTGATGGACTGGGCTGTGTGATGGACTGGAGTGTGTGATGGACTGGGCTGTGTGATGGACTGGGCTGTGTGATGGACTGGTGTGTGTGATGGACTGGGCTGTGTGATGGACTGGGCTGTGTGATGGACTGGTTAGTGTTTTGGACTGGTTAGTGTTTTGGACTGGTCTGTGTGATGGACTGGTTAGTGTGATGGACTGGGCTGTGATGGACTGGTTAGTGTGATGGACTGGTCTGTGTGATGGACTGGTCTGTGTGATGGACTGGGCTGTGTGATGGACTAGTCTGTGTGATGGACTGGTTAGTGTGATGGACTGGGCTGTGATGGACTGGTTAGTGTGATGGACTGGTCTGTGGGATGGACTGGGCTGTGTGATGGACTGGGCTGTGTGATGGACTGGGCTGTGTGATGGACTGGTCTGTGTGATGGACTGGGCTGTGTGATGGACTGGTTAGTGTTTTGGACTGGTTAGTGTTTTGGACTGGGCTGTGTGATGGACTGGGCTGTGTGATGGACTGGTTAGTGTTTTGGACTGGTTAGTGTTTTGGACTGGGCTGTGTGATGGACTAGTTAGTGTGATGGACTGGTTAGTGTGATGGACTGGGCTGTGATGGACTGGTTAGTGTGATGGACTGGGCTGTGTGATGGACTGGGCTGTGTGATCGACTGGGCTGTGTGATCGACTGGTTAGTGTGATGGACTGGGCTGTGATGGACTGGTTAATGTGATGACTGGTTAGTGTGATGGACTGGGCTGTGATGGACTGGGCTGTGTGATAGACTGGGCTGTGTGATGGACTGAGCTGTGTGATGGACTGGGCTGTGTGATGGACTGGGCTGTGTGATGGACTGGGCTGTGTGATGGACTGGTTAGTGTTTTGGACTGGTTAGTGTTTTGGACTGGGCTGTGTGATGGACTGGTTAGTGTGATGGACTGGTTAGTGTGATGGACTGGGCTGTGATGGACTGGTTAGTGTGATGGACTGGGCTGTGATGGACTGGTTAGTGTGATGGACTGGGCTGTGTGATGGACTGGGCTGTGTGATGGACTGGGCTGTGTGATCGACTGGTCTGTGTGATCGACTGGTTAGTGTGATGGACTGGGCTGTGATGGACTGGTTAGTGTGCTGGACTGGGCTGTGTGATGGACTGGGCTGTGATGGACTGGTCTGTGTGATGGACTGGTCTGTGTGATGGACTGGGCTGTGTGATGGGCTGGGCTGTGTGATGGACTGGGCTGTGTGATGGACTGGTTAGTGTGATGGACTGGGCTGTGTGATGGACTGGACTGTGTGATGGGCTGGGCTGTGTGATGGGCTGGGCTGTGTGATGGGCTGGGCTGTGTGATGGACTGGTTAGTGTGATGGACTGGGCTGTGTGATGGACTGGTCTGTGTGATGGACTGGGCTGTGTGATGGACTGGGCTGTGTGATGGGCTGGGCTGTGTGATGGACTGGTCTGTGTGATGGACTGGTTAGTGTGATGGACTGGGCCGTGTGATGGACTGGGCTGTGTGATGGACTGGACTGTGTGATGGACTGGGCTGTGTGATGAACTGGGCTTTGTGATGGGCTGGGCTGTGTGATGGACTGGGCTGTGTGATGAACTGGGCCGTGTGATGGACTGGGCCGTGTGATGGACTGGGCTGTGTGATGGACTGGGCCGTGTGATGGACTGGGCTGTGATGGATTGGTCTGTGTGATGGACTGGGCTGTGTGATGGACTGGTTAGTGTGATGGACTGGGCCGTGTGATGGACTGGGCTGTGTGATGGACTGGGCTGTGTGATGGACTGGGCTGTGATGGACTGGTCTGTGTGATGGACTGGGCTGTGTGATGGACTGGGCTGTGTGATGGACTGGGCTGTGTGATGGGCTGGGCTGTGATGGACTGGTCTGTGTGATGAACTGGTTAGTGTGATGGACTGGGCCGTGTGATGGACTGGGCTGTGTGATGGACTGGGCTGTGTGATGGACTGGGCTGTGATGGACTGGTCTGTGTGATGGACTGGGCTGTGTGATGGACTGGTCTGTGTGAAGGACTGGGCTGTGTGATAGGCTGGGCTGTGATGGACTGGTCTGTGTGATGGACTGGTTAGTGTGATGGACTGGGCTGTGATGGACTGGTTAGTGTGATGGACTGGTCAGTGTGATGGACTGGTTAGTGTGATGGACTGGGCTGTGATGGACTGGTTAGTGTGATGGACTGGTTAGTGTGATGGACTGGGCTGTGATGGACTGGGCTGTGTGATAGACTGGGCTGTGTGACGGACTGGTCTGTGTGATGGACTGGGCTGTGTGATGGACTGGGCTGTGTGATGGACTGGTTAGTGTTTTGGACTGGTTAGTGTTTTGGACTGGGCTGTGTGATGGACTGGTTAGTATGATGGACTGGTTAGTGTGATGGACTGGGCTGTGATGGACTGGTTAGTGTGATGGACTGGGCTGTGTGATGGACTGGGCTGTGTGATGGACTGGGCTGTGTGATCGACTGGTCTGTGTGATCGACTGGTTAGTGTGATGGACTGGGCTGTGATGGACTGGTTAGTGTGATGGACTGGGCTGTGTGATGGACTGGGCTGTGATGGACTGGTCTGTGTGATGGACTGGTCTGTGTGATGGACTGGGCTGTCTGATGGGCTGGGCTGTGTGATGGACTGGGCTGTGTGATGGGCTGGGCTGTGTGATGGACTGGGCTGTGTGATGGACTGGGCCGTGTGATGGACTGGGCCGTGTGATGGACTGGGCTGTGTGATGGACTGGTTAGTGTGATGGACTGGGCCGTGTGATGGACAGGGCTGTGTGATGGACTGGGCTGTGTGATGGACTGGGCTGTGATGTACTGGTCTGTATGATGGACTGGGCTGTGTGATGGACTGGTTAGTGTGATGGACTGGGCCGTGTGATGGACTGGGCTGTGTGATGGACTGGTTAGTGTGATGGACTGGGCTGTGATGGACTGGGCTGTGTGATGGACTGGGCTGTGTGATGGACTGGGCTGTGTGATGGACTGGTTAGTGTTTTGGACTGGTTAGTGTTTTGGACTGGGCTGTGTGATGGACTGGTTAGTATGATGGACTGGTTAGTTTGATGGACTGGGCTGTGATGGACTGGTTAGTGTGATGGACTGGGCTGTGTGATGGACTGGGCTGTGTGATGGACTGGGCTGTGTGTTCGACTGGTCTGTGTGATCGACTGGTTAGTGTGATGGACTGGGCTGTGATGGACTGGTTAGTGTGATGGACTGGGCTGTGTGATGGACTGGGCTGTGATGGACTGGTCTGTGTGATGGACTGGTCTGTGTGATGGACTGGGCTGTGTGATGGACTGGGCTGTGTGATGGGCTGGGCTGTGTGATGGACTGGGCTGTGTGATGGACTGGGCCGTGTGATGGACTGGGCCGTGTGATGGACTGGGCTGTGTGATGGACTGGTCTGTGTGATGGACTGGGCTGTGTGATGGACTGGGCTGTGTGATGGGCTGGGCTGTGTGATGGGCTGGGCTGTGTGATGGACTGGGCTGTGTGATGGACTGGTTAGTGTGATGGACTGGGCCGTGTGATGGACTGGGCTGTGTGATGGACTGGACTGTGTGATGTACTGGGCTGTGTGATGGACTGGGCTGTGTGATGGGCTGGGCTGTGTGATGGACTGGGCTGTGTGATGAACTGGGCCGTGTGATGGACTGGGCCGTAGTGATGGACTGGGCTGTGTGATGGACTGGGCCGTGTGATGGACTGGGCCGTGTGATGGACTGGTCTGTGTGATGGACTGGTTAGTGTGATGGACTGGGCCGTGTGATGGACTGGTCTGTGTGATGGACTGGTTAGTGTGATGGACTGGGCTGTGATGGACTGGTTAGTGTGATGGACTGGTCTGTGTGATGGACTGGTCTGTGTGATGGACTGGTTAGTGTGATGGACTGGGCTGTGATGGACTGGTTAGTATGATGGACTGGTTAGTGTGATGGACTGGGCTGTGATGGACTGGTTAGTGTGATGGACTGGGCTGTGTGATGGACTGGGCTGTGTGATGGACTGGGCTGTGTGATCGACTGGTCTGTGTGATCGACTGGTTAGTTTGATGGACTGGGCTGTGATGGACTGGTTAGTGTGATGGACTGGGCTGTGTGATGGACTGGGCTGTGATGGACTGGTCTGTGTGATGGACTGGTCTGTGTGATGGACTGGGCTGTGTGATGGGCTGGGCTGTGTGATGGACTGGGCTGTGTGATGGACTGGGCTGTGTGATGGACTGGGCTGTGTGATGGACTGGGCCGTGTGATGGACTGGGCCGTGTGATGGACTGGGCTGTGTGATGGACTGGTTAGTGTGATGGACTGGGCTGTGTGATGGACTGGGCTGTGTGATGGGCTGGGCTGTGTGATGGGCTGGGCTGTGTGATGGGCTGGGCTGTGTGATGGACTGGTTAGTGTGATGGACTGGGCTGTGTGATGGACTGGTCTGTGTGATGGACTGGGCTGTGTGATGGACTGGGCTGTGTGATGGGCTGGGCTGTGTGATGGACTGGGCTGTGTGATGGACTGGGCTGTGTGATGGACTGGTTAGAGTGATGGACTGGGCCGTGTGATGGACTGGGCTGTGTGATGGACTGGACTGTGTGATGGACTGGGCTGTGTGATGGACTGGGCTGTGTGATGGGCTGGGCTGTGTGATGGACTGGGCTGTGTGATGAACTGGGCCGTGTGATGGACTGGGCCGTAGTGATGGACTGGGCTGTGTGATGGACTGGGCCGTGTGATGGACTGGGCCGTGTGATGGACTGGGCTGTGTGATGGACTGGGCTGTGTGATGGACTGGGCTGTGATGGACTGGTCTGTGTGATGGACTGGGCTGTGTGATGGACTGGGCTGTGTGATGGGCATGGCTGTGATGGACTGGTTAGTGTGATG
This sequence comes from Chiloscyllium plagiosum, assembly GCF_037043375.1. Lineage (NCBI taxonomy): Eukaryota > Metazoa > Chordata > Chondrichthyes > Orectolobiformes > Hemiscylliidae > Chiloscyllium > Chiloscyllium plagiosum. The sequence goes on from NW_028270159.1 coordinate 45,952,633, forward strand.
GACTGGGCCGTGTGATGGATTGGGCTGTGTGATGGACTGGGCTGTGTGATGGACTGGGCTGTGTGATGGACTGGGCTGTGTGATGGGCATGGCTGTGATGGACTGGTCTGTGTGATGAACTGGTTAGTGTGATGGACTGGGCCGTGTGATGGACTGGGCTGTGTGATGGACTGGGCTGTGTGATGAACTGGGCTGTGTGATGGACTGGTTAGTGTGATGGACTGGGCCGTGTGATGGACTGGGCTGTGTGATGGACAGGGCTGTGTGATGGACTGCGCTGTGATGGACTGGTCTGTGTGATGGACTGGGCTGTGTGATGGGCTGGGCTGTAATCACACAGCCCAGTCCATCACACAGCCCAGTCCATCACACGGCCCAGTCCATCACACTAACCAGTTCATCACACAGACCAGTCCATCACAGCCCAGCCCATCACACAGCCCAGTCCATCACACAGCCCAGTCCATCACACAGCCCAGTCCATCACACAGCCCAATCCATCACACGGCCCAGTCCATCACACTAACCAGTCCATCACACAGACCAGTCCATCACAGCCCAGACCATCACACAGCCCAGTCCATCACACAGCCCAGTCCATCACAAGGCCCAGTCCATCACACGGCCCAGTCCATCACACAGCCCAGTCCATCACTACGGCCCAGTCCATCACACGGCCCAGTTCATCACACAGCCCAGCCCATCACACAGCCCAGTCAATCACACGGCCCAGTCCATCACACTAACCAGTCCATCACACAGACCAGTCCATGGACTGGTTAGTGTGATGGACTGGGCTGTGATGGACTGGTTAGTGTGATGGACTGGGCTGTGTGATGGACTGGGCTGTGTGATGGACTGGGCTGTGTGATCGACTGGTCTGTGTGATCGACTGGTTAGTGTGATGGACTGGGCTGTGATGGACTGGTTAGTGTGCTGGACTGGGCTGTGTGATGGGCTGGGCTGTGTGATGGACTGGGCTGTGTGATGGGCTGGGCTGTGTGATGGACTGGGCTGTGTGATGGACTGGGCCGTGTGATGGACTGGGCCGTGTGATGGACTGGGCTGTGTGATGGACTGGTTAGTGTGATGGACTGGGCTGTGTGATGGACTGGACTGTTTGATGGGCTGGGCTGTGTGATGGGCTGGGCTGTGTGATGGCCCAGACCATCACACTAACCAGTCCATCACACAACCCAGTCCATCACACAGACCAGTCCATCACAGCCCAGCCCATCACACAGCCCAGTCCATCACACTAACCAGTCCATCACACAACCCAGTCCATCACACAGACCAGTCCATCACAGCCCAGCCCATCACACAGCCCAGTCCATCACACAGCCCAGTCCATCACACAGACCAGTCCATCACACAGCCCAGTCCATCACACGGCCCAGTCCATCACACTAACCAGTCCATCACACAGCCCAGTCCATCACACAGCCCAGCCCATCACACAGCCCAGTCCATCACACAGCCCAGTCCATCACACTAACGAGTCCATCACACAGCCCAGTCCATCACACGGCCCAGTCCATCACACGGCCCAGGCAAAACACAGCCCAGTCCATCACACAGCCCAGCCCATCACACAGCCCAGTCCATCACACAGCCCAGCCCATCACACAGCCCAGTCCATCACACAGACCAGTCCATCACACAGACCAGTCCATCACAGCCCAGTCAATCACACAGCCCAGTCCATCACACTAACCAGTCCATCACAGCCCAGTCCATCACACTAACCAGTCGATCACACAGACCAGTCGATCACACAGCCCAGTCCATCACACAGCCCAGTCCATCACACAGCCCAGTCCATCACACTAACCAGTCCATCACAGCCCAGTCCATCACACTAACCAGTCCATCATACTAACCAGTCCATCACACAGCCCAGTCCAAAACACTAACCAGTCCAAAACACTAACCAGTCCATCACACAGCCCAGTCCATCACACAGCCCAGTCCATCACACAGCCCAGTCCGTCACACAGCCCAGTCTATCACACAGCCCAGTCCATCACAGCCCAGTCCATCACACTAACCAGTCCATCACACTAACCAGTCCATCACAGCCCAGTCCATCACACTAACCAGTCCATCACACAGACCAGTCCATCACACTAACCAGTCCATCACAGCCCAGTCCATCACACTAACCAGTCGATCACACAGACCAGCCCATCACACAGCCCAGTCCTTCACACAGACCAGTCCATCACACAGCCCAGTCCATCACACAGACCAGTCCATCACACAGACCAGTCCATCACAGCCCAGTCCATCACACAGCCCAGTCCATCACACAGCCCAGTCCATCACACGGCCCAGTCCATCACACAGCCCAGTCCATCACACAGCCCAGTCCATCACACGGCCCAGTCCATCACACTAACCAGTTCATCACAGAGACCAGTCCATCACAGCCCAGCCCATCACACAGCCCAGTCCATCACACAGCCCAGTCCATCACACAGCCCAGTCCATCACACAGACCAGTCCATCACAGCCCAGTCCATCACACAGCCCAGTCCATCACACAGCCCAGTCCATCACACGGCCCAGTCCATCACACTAACCAGTCCATCACACAGCCCAGTCTATCATACAGACCAGTCCATCACAGCCCAGTCCATCACACAGCCCAGTCCATCACACAGCCCAGTCCATCACGCGGCCCAGTCCATCACACGGCCCAGTCCATCACACAGCCCAGTCCATCACACGGCCCAGTCCATCACACGGCCCAGTTCATCACACAGCCCAGTCCATCACACAGCCCAGCCCATCACACAGCCCAGTTATTCACACAGCCCAGTCCATCACACAGTCCAGTCCATCACACAGCCCAGTCCATCACACGGCCCAGTCCATCACACTAACCAGTCCATCACACAGACCAGTCCATGGACTGGTTAGTGTGATGGACTGGGCTGTGATGGACTGGTTAGTGTGATGGACTGGGCTGTGTGATGGACTGGGCTGTGTGATGAACTGGGCCGTGTGATGGACTGGGCCGTAGTGATGGACTGGGCCGTGTGATGGACTGGGCCGTGTGATGGACTGGGCCGTGTGATGGACTGGGCTGTGTGATGGACTGGGCTGATGATGGACTGGGCTGTGATGGACTGGTCTGTGTGATGGACTGGGCTGTGTGATGGACTGGGCTTTGATGGACTGGATAGTGTGATGGACTGGGCCGTGTGATGGATTGGGCTGTGTGATGGACTGGGCTGTGTGATGGACTGGGCTGTGTGATGGACTGGGCTGTGTGATGGGCTGGGCTGTGATGGACTGGTCTGTGTGATGAACTGGGCTGTGTGATGGACTGGTTAGTGTGATGGACTGGGCCGTGTGATGGACTGGGCTGTGTGATGGACTGGGCTGTGATGGACTGGGCCGTGTGATGGACTGGGCTGTGTGATGGACTGGGCTGTATGATGGACTGGTTAGTGTGATGGACTGGGCCGTGTGATGGACTGGGCTGTGTGATGGACTGGGCTGTGTGATGGACTGGGCTGGGATGGACTGGTCTGTGTGATGGACTGGGCTGTGTGATGGACTGGTCTGTGTGATGGACTGGGCTGTGTGATGGGCTGGGCTGTGATGGACTGGTCTGTGTGATGGACTGGTCTGTGTGATGGACTGGTTAGTGTGATGGACTGGGCTGTGATGGACTGGTTAGTGTGATGGACTGGTCTGTGTGATGGACTGGTTAGTGTGATGGACTGGGCTGTGATGGACTGGTTAGTGTGATGGACTGGGCTGTGATGGACTGGTTCGTGTGATGGACTGGTCTGTGTGATGGACTGGGCTGTGTGATTGACTGGGCTGTGTGATGGACTGGTCTGTGTGATGGACTGGGCTGTGATGGACTGGGCTGTGTGATGGACTGGTCTGTGTGATGGACTGGGCTGTGATGGACTGGGCTGTGTGATGGACTGGGTTGTGTGATGGACTGGTTAATGTGATGGACTGGTCTGTGTGATGGACTGGTTAGTGTGATGGACTGGTCTGTGTGATGGACTGGTTAGTGTGATGGACTGGGCTGTGTGATGGACTGGGCTGTGTGATGGACTGGTCTGTGTGATGGACTGGTTAGTGTGATGGACTGGGCTGTGTGATGGACTGGGCTGTGTGATTGACTGGTCTGTGTGATGGACTGGGCTGTGTGATGGACTGGGCTGTGATGGACTGGGCTGTGTGATGGACTGGGCTGTGATGGACTGGGCTGTGTGATGGACTGGGCTGTGTGATGGACTGGGCTGTGTGATGGACTGGGCTGTGATGGACTGGGCTGTGTGATGGACTCGGCTGTGTGATGGACTGGGCTGTGTGATGGACTGGGTTGTGTGATGGACTGGTTAATGTGATGGACTGGTCTGTGTGATGGACTGGTTAGTGTGATGGACTGGTCTGTGTGATGGACTGGTTAGTGTGATGGACTGGGCTGTGTGATGGACTGGGCTGTGTGATGGACTGGTCTGTGTGATGGACTGGGCTGTGTGATTGACTGGTCTGTGTGATGGACTGGGCTGTGTGATGGACTGGGCTGTGATGGACTGGGCTGTGTGATGGACTCGGCTGTGTGATGGACTGGGCTGTGTGATGGACTGGGTTGTGTGATGGACTGGTTAATGTGATGGACTGGTCTGTGTGATGGACTGGTTAGTGTGATGGACTGGTCTGTGTGATGGACTGGTTAGTGTGATGGACTGGGCTGTGTGATGGACTGGGCTGTGTGATGGACTGGTCTGTGTGATGGACTGGGCTGTGATGGACTGGTTAGTGTTTTGGACTGGTTAGTGTGATGGACTGGTCTGTGTGATGGACTGGGCTGTGATGGACTGGTTAGTGTGATGGACTGGTCTGTGTGATGGACTGGGCTGTGTGATGGACTGGTCTGTGTGATGGACTGGGCTGTGATGGACTGGTTAGTGTTTTGGACTGGTTAGTGTGATGGACTGGTCTGTGTGATGGACTGGGCTGTGATGGACTGGTTAGTGTGATGGACTGGTCTGTGTGATGGACTGGTCTGTGTGATGGACTGGTCCGTGTGATGGACTGGGCTGTGTGATGGACTGGTCTGTGTGATGGACTGGGCTGTGTGATGGACTGGTCTGTGTGATGGACTGGGCTGTGATGGACTGGTTAGTGTTTTGGACTGGTCTGTGTGATGGACTGGGCTGTGATGGACTGGTTAGTGTGATGGACTGGTCTGTGTGATGGACTGGTTAGTGTTTTGGACTGGGCTGTGTGATGGACTGGGCTGTGTGATGGACTGGGCTGTGTTCACTGGACTGGGCTGTATTTATGACTCTCTGTAGTCTCTTGTGGTCTCGGGAAGAGCACTTGCTAAACCACACAGTGATGCATCCAGACAAGATACTCTCAACGGTCGCCTTTTTATGGCCACCTTTGAATTTTCATGCTGTATCTGAAAGTTTGCACCTCTAGTAGTGCAGCACTCCCTCAACTCTGCCTACCTTTTCTGCCTCAGCGTTTCCAAGGCGAGTCATTCACAAAAATGCGCTAAATGCTTCAAAAGGAAATCTTTGCTCGGTGGTGGTGGAAGAACAGGCTAGTGGAACAAATTGGACAGCTCGCTCAGAGTTGCCCACAGTCTCAAAAGGTGGTTTGCCTCCTTGCTGTATGATTCTTAATGGAGCAACGTCATGGTGGGAAAGTGCTGCACTGTGGACTGGGAGGTGGTGGGGAGAGGGTGTAAGTGGTCACTGATGAATGTGTTTTGCTTGCTTCCATAAAGAGTGAAAGATGTTGGAAATAATCTGCCCTGGCATCTCAGCAAAGGGATTTAGGGTGTTCAAAAGTACAGTGAGGTGCAACAATAGCTGAATCATTGAACAGGAGCTTGAGTGTTGATGAGTTATGTGACCTTTTCTGACTATCCAAATGCCAGCTCACCTCCTTGTGTTCCCTTGGAAACCCTTACCATTTATGAAGACAGCTGCTTCTTGTCCAAGCCTGACCCCTAGTGGTTCTCCTGTGATCTTACAATCAAACTGGAAGTAGTTTTGAACTCCCATCAGTGATGTAAATTAGATGATATTCCTTCTATTGTATGCCTGGCTCAATTTCCCTCTCTACTGAAGGAAACGTGGAGTGTATGTGGGCTGACTGATCTGATTATTGCCTATTAAAATGGCAGAGATTTATCATCCTTTGTCAGTATATTTTACTCGAACAAATCTGAATATTTCAAACAGTTTCAATCTTTCCTCTGAAAATGTACACTGTTTTGAATCCAACTGGCCACCGTTACTGAATTATTATTTATTAGATGATTAGACTCCCTACAGTATGGAAACAGGCCCTTCGGCCCAACAAGTCCACACCGACCCTCCGAAGATTAACCCATCCAGACCCATTCCGCTATCCTATATTTATGCACCTAATACTATGGGCAATTTAGCATGGCCAATTCACCTGACCTACACATCTTTGGATTGTGGGAGGAAACCGGAGCACCCTGAGGAAACCCACGCAGACACGGGGAGAATGTGCAAACATTTTATAACATTAGTTATTAAATATTTCTGTATTGACATTACCCACATCCATTTCTTAAGGCAGATCAGATTATGGTGGCAGCTTGTGCTAAGTAGCAAGAACTATTTATAAACAACTCCAAGATCTCATTTGTAGTCTCTTGGAAGCTTCTTTGAGGATCAGATAGCCATGGACTCCAAAATATTGGGAACACTGACAGCAACAAGTTTATGCGAGTACAGCTCTGTACATTAAATAGGCAGGAGGTAATCTTATCTCTTTTCTACTTCAAATTTAAGTGCTGTCCACCCAGAAGCCCCCGTCTCTTTTATATTAAAAAAAACCCCGCCAGCTTTCTAGAGATTTAGAGCAAAACCAGCTGTCAATGTTACATTTAGTACAAACGCAGAGACCGCCTGATTGTGAAAAATCACCTTTTAAGCATTAAAAAGTGATTTTCTGAACCGAAGCCGTTTACCTTTGTGCAGAGGCAGCTAGGGTCCGCCATTTTGTCCCTTCAATTCATTGTCAAGAAAATGGGAACTTCTGTGTTGTCATCATACCTTACCGGTACAAACATATCCAATGGCTGAAAACTGCTACTGCAACCCTTTGTTTATCAACAGCGCTATCCCAAAATAATGAACACTCATTAAAGGGGCTGCCACAGTGAAAAAATTACAGTGAAAAATGTCGAAGGAAGTGTAAAAGGATAGAATACAAACCAAGGAATAATCAAACCCTGCACTTTAGTTTGATTTAAAAAAAAGGAGGCTTTCAACAAGGTAAACGTTTCATTATGGATTGGATCGCATGTGACATTTTAATTGAATTAAAGTTATTTAAGCCAAATACATGGCTTTACTCTGCAGATCAAGCAATAAAGGAGCCAGACATGAGATCCTGGAAAACCTTCCTTCCTTTTTACAAGCAGGGGTTTTGCACAATAAGTACATCCAGCCTTTCCGAGGATGATTAAGAAAAAGATCCAGAGAAGATCTGTGAAGTGTTTGGAGACCGGCTCAAGGAATGAGCCAATGACAAGAGTCTATTGACAACTCTGTCAGAAAGTTGTCATGAGGGTGATACCTGCAAGGAAGAACTCTCGAAGCCTAATCAAATGGTAATCACCCTCCATGCCAATGGAAGCTTTCAGGAAAGATCTTCTGGGCAAGAAAAAGGGCTAAAGCATTGATACCTTGCTGATATATAGATGTCAGTATGAAGCTACAGTGAGAGGTCAACATCAATTACATGCTGGAGATGCTGACAACACTATTGCTATGGACAGTAATTTGTGCCAAACTGGTAAGATGTGTGCCAGATGTGGTTTGTTGTACCTACCTAGGCATTGTCTGCTGCTTCCTCACTCCTGCACAGCATATGGCACCAAGGGCCATTGGACAGACATGTGCAAAACATTTGGATTCAAAAACCAAGCTTGACCTTGGAATAAATAAAGACGTCACAGAGATGTACAGCATCCAACTCGTCCATCATAACCAGATATCCTAAAGTAATCCAGTCCCATTTGCCAGCACTTGGCCCGTATCCTGCTAAACCCTTCCTATTCATATACCCACCCAGATGCTTTTTGCACGGTGGCTCAGTGGTTAGCACTGCTGCCTCACAGCACCAGGGTCCCAGGTTTAATTCCAGCCTCGGGTGACTGTCTATGTGGAGTTTGCACATTCTCCCCGTGTCTGTGTGGGTTTCCTCCGGGTGCTGCGGTTTCCTCTCACAATCCAAAGATGTGCAGGTTAGGTGAATTGGCCATGCTAAATTGCCCGTAGTGTTAGGTGAAGAGGTAAATGTAGGGGAATGAGTCTGGGTGGGGAGCTCTTCAAAGGTTCGGTGTGGACATGTTGGGCCGAAGGGCCTGTTTCCACACTGTAGGGAATCTAATCTAATCTAAAAAAAAAAGGTGTAATGGTACCAGCTTCCACCACTTCCTCTGGCAGCTCATTCCATACACGCATCACCCTCTCCGTGAAAAAGTTGCCCGTTAGGTCCCTTTTAAATCTTTTCCCTGTCACCTTAAAACTGTGCTCTCTAGTTTTGAATTCCCACACCCTGGCAAAAAGATCTTGGCTATTTACTCTATCCATGCCCCTCATGATTTTATAAACCTCTTTAAGGTCACCCCTTAGCCTCCGATGCTCCAGGGAAAACAGCCACAGTCTATTCAGCCTCTCCCTAAAACTCAAACCCTCCAACCCTGGCAACATCCTTGTAAATCTTTTCTGAACCCTTTCAAGTTCCACGACATCCTTCCTTATTATAGCAGGAAGACCACAATTGCATGCAGTATTCCAAAAGTGGCCTAACCAATGTCCTGTACAGCCGCAACATGACCTCCCAATCCCTGTACTCAGTGCATTGACCAATAAAGGAAAGCATACCAAGCACCTTCTTCACTATCCTATCTACCTGCGACTCCACTGTCAAGGAGCTATGAACCTGCACTCCAAGGTCTCTGTTCAGCAACACTCCCCAGGACCTTACCATTAACTGCCCTGATTTGCCTTTCCAAAAAGCAGCACCTCACATTTATCTAAATTAAACTCCAACAAAATGGCACAACACCACAACACAGGTAACAAAGACAGCCTTCATTAAAAATGTTTTGATGTGCACCATGACCAAACTGAAAAGTAAAACTCAGAAGATGAATAAGCTTTTCATATTGTCAGCCTCACACAGGATATTGATTGTATAAAGCGATCAGAAGCTTTAACGACCGTTAACATCGTACACCCTGAAAAGACTGATTGACACACTCTGAAAGCCAGAATTGGCAAAGGAATTACTGTCAATGTGTTACCATTGATCATCCTAAACGTTGTGTACCCCGTAAAATGGTGCTCCTGGAATAGCCTACAAAAGACCATCCCACAACATAAAATGGATCATCAATGTCATGCATTGGCATAGTCACACTGTCGATATGCAAATGCACCTTGCATTCACAAAATCTTCTGCCCGGTAGATACAATCATTCCAGTGGGGGCAGTGCCACCAATCCACACAGATTTTAATGCCGTCACAATTCATGGAATCCAACTCACACCCACCAGAATGGAACTGACCTGACGTGACAAACACAAATTACTCAACAGTCTTAAACAATGTCACCCAGATTGCTCTGACATGATCAACAATCTTAACAGTCATGCTCAGCGACTTTGTCTTACCGTACATTCACATATTTGTGAGAATGGTATGTCTGTTGTGAGATTTGCTCAAGAATGACATCTCCAACGTGTGGAAAGGCAGCCAACAAAATGTCTTTGATTGTCTCAAGCAGGTTCTGTCCACAAAATCTAGCCTATCACAGTACGATGATCTCAGAAAAGACCCAACTCTGGCAGTGACTGCATCACAAAAAGACTTATCAATGTCTTTTTCCAAGGTCTCACTTGGCTTTTGAATAAAGGTGTATGTGTATGTGTTTTTGCAGGATGAAAGACTGATTGTTTTTGTTTTGAAAGCCTTGTTATCTGCACAATCCAACATAGAGCATGAGACATTCCCTGTGGAAGTTAGAATCACACATTTACTTGACAAGAAACTCACTGTTGAAACAGCTGCTAACCATGAGGAGTGGTCTTCCATAAACCACTAATGAGTGTACTACTATGTTTGTAGTGTTTACTTGTCAAGGTGGTAAGATATGAAGTCAGATACAAGTCACGTACTGTGTAACTATGTATGACACAATGAGCAAATTATCCAACCCACCCAAAGACCAAGACCAAGATGTCCCTCTTGCTCTGTACATGGGTACTCTAAGCAATGAAATTGAAGGCTTTCTCAAGGTTGGTCAGTTACACTTTGGTGTGAACCCAGTATGAACAGTACAATTGGCAAATGCTGAAGATGGCCACCGTGCTGTGGGCGGCACGGTGGCGCAGTGGTTAGCACTGCTGCCTCACAGCGCCGGAGAACCGGGTTCAATTCCCGCCTCAGGCGACTGACTGTGTGGAGTTTGCACATTCTCCCCGTGTCTGCGTGGGTTTCCTCCGGGTGCTCTCGTTTCCTCCCACAATCCAAAGATGTGCAGGCCAGGTGAATTGGCCATGCTAAATTGCCCGTAGTGTTAGGTGAAGAGGTAAATGTAGGGGAATGGGTCTGGGTGGGTACGCTTCGGCGGGTCGGTGTGGACTTGTTGGGCCGAAGGGCCTGTTTCCACACTGTAATGTAATCTAATCTACAGGATTTACACGAGACGAGGATGTTATGAAAAGTTATTTCAAAGGGCTAAAACATGCTAAATCAAAAAACATTCCACCAGGATGTCCACGTTACACCCAGGGACACATGGGGATTGAACACATATGACAAATCTGAATACTGGCCAGGGAAGAGTCAGCATGTGGAATGGCTCATGAGTGAATGTGAGGTATACCAAATGCATAACCTCAGCAGCAGAGGGAACTTCGACATCCACATGACATTCCATTCCATTCCTGGATTAAAAGTTACAATAAACATGTTCACATGGCAGAGAAAAGATTGTGCTCTGTTGTGTGACAGAGTACTTCTCTAAATTTCCCATTGTTCAACAACTTAGCGACACAATAATTGCAACCTGTTATTTTCAGTATATTCAGCATGCTTTAATAGATCAAATCATTGTTCTAATAAGGTCTAGCATAGACACAATGGACTGAATAGTCTACTGCTATACTGGATTATTCTAAAAGTTGGAGGTTTTTCTATTCAATCTTATCTGATGTCTGAGATATTCAACAGTTCACGAACAAACCACTTACAGGTATATGACATTGTCAGCTCACTATCCACACTCAAACAGTCCAGCAGAATGTACAATTAAATCAATCATCATCAAATGTTGAGTGACAAGACAAGATTTTGTCATTGCATTGCTGAATTTTCATGGATTAGCCGTGGGGAAGGGATGACCATCTCCGATGTAAATCATGTTAAGAAGGGAAATGCAATTGACCTTGCCCAGTAGCTAATTATCTAATCATTCTGAGACACAGGGCATTCATCTTCAAAGACAGAGGAGAAGGAAAGAGATACACGACCCAGCAAGGAGGTAGTGTGTACACACTGAACAGTGAGAGCGAGACAGAGATCCAGTTACAAATTATGCACCATCCCAGATCTTGTGGAGTCATTACTGATCTTGGTGCTACGTGAGGAAGGAACAGAATCCAAGTTGGACCAATGAGAATCGTGTTTAGAGTCAGTGAGGAAGTAATTTCTGTCAATAATAATTGTGCAATGAAAAAGAATGACAGACCACCGGCAGCAATCAACCAAATTGTAACAATGTGTACCATTCCAGATTGGTACACAATCACCAGACTGGGATGAATTGTTCAACATCCAGACAATTCTCTCTAAAGTTTGATTTGCTAATCTTGTTTACACTGTATCATTATTGAATTAGCAGCATGTACCTATGTACAACTATGCACATCTGTTTGAGATTTTCTTTATTCTTCCGGAAAAGGCAAAGTTGAGTTATGTCTCACAGCTAGTATGCAGTATACATTCAAGAGGCATCTTGACTCTCCTCTGCTATAAGGAAAGCAACTCCAGTCTGTCCACTCTCTCTTCATAACTAAATTTCTCCATCCCAGGCAACATCCTGGTGGAACTCCTTTGCATCCTCTGCAGTGCAATCACATCCCTCCTATAATGGGAATTTCAGAACTGCGCACAGTTTTGCCTCAAAAATACCTTGCTGGAGACAAAACGTCGATCATTGCATCTATTGCAGATTGTGAGGGCAGATTAAATCATTGCTCTTTATAAGAGTTAGCACAGAATAAGCTGAATCATCAGAAAGGTGGTAAGGACAAGCCAGGGAACTATAGACCAGTGAGCCTGACCTCGGTGGTGGGCAAGTTGTTGCAGGGAATCCTGACAGACAGGATGTACATGTATTTGGAAAGACAAGGGCTGATTCGGGATAGTCAACATGGCTTTGTGGTTGGGAAATCATGTCTCACAAACTTGATTGAGTTTCTTGAAGAAGTAACAAAGAGAATTGATTAGGGCAGAGCCTTAGATGTGATTTATATGGGCTTCAGTTCAACAAGGTTCCCCATGGGAGGCTGGTTAGCAAGGTTAGATCTCATGGGATACAGGGAGAACTAGCCATTTGGACACAGAACTGGCTCAAAGGTGAACACAGAGGGTGGTGGAGGAGGGTTGCTTTTCAGACAGGAGGCCTGTGACCAATGGAGTGCCACAAGGATCGGTGCTGGATCCACTCCTTTTCGTCATTTCTATAAATGATTCGGATGTGAGCATTAGAGGTACAGTTAGTAAGTTTGCAGCTGACACCAAAATTGGAGGTGGAGTGAACAGCGAAAAAGGTTACCTCAGATTACAATGAGATCTTGATCAGATGGGCCAATGGGCTGAGAAGTGACAGATGGAGTTTAATTTAGCTAAATGTGAGGTGCTACATTTTGGAAAAGCAAATCTTAGCAGGACTTATACAGTTAATGGTAAGGTCCTAGGGAGTGTCGCTGAACAAAGAGACTTTGGCATGCAGGTTCATAGCATCTTGAAAGTAGAGTTGCAGGTAGATAGGATAGTGAAGAAGGCATTTGGTATGCTTTCCTTTATTGGTCAGAGTATTGAGTACAGGAGTTGGGAGGTCATGTTGCGGCTGTATCGGACATTGATTAGGCCACTGTTGGAATTTTGCAATTCTGGTCTCCTTCTTATTAGATGTTGTGAAACTTGAAAGGGTTCAGAAAAGATTTACAAGGATGTTGCCAGGGTTGGAGGGTTTGAGCTATAGCGAGAGGCTGAACAGGCTGGGGCTGTTTTCCCTGGAGCATCGGAGGCTGAGGGGTGATCTTATAGACGTTCATACAATCATGAGGGGCATGGATAGGGTAAATAGGCAAGGTCTTTTCCCTGGGGTGGGGGAGTCCAGAACTAGAGGGCATAAATTTAGGATAAGAGGTGAAAGATATAAAAGGGACCTAAGGGGGAGGTGGTGCATGGATGGAATGAGCTGCCAGAGGAAGTGGTGGAGGCTGGTACAATTGCAACATTTAAAAGGCATTTGGATGGGTGTATGAATAGGAAGGGTTTGGAGGGATATGGGCTGGGTGCTGGCAGGTGGGACTAGATTGGGTTGGGATATCTGGTTGGCATGAACGAGTTGGACCGAAGGATCAGTTTCCATGCTGTACATCTCTATGACTCTATGACTCTATCTCCTACTGTGCTGTATCAGTCTGTGAATGTGTGAAGTTGTCAGGTTTCCTATTCAATCGTATCTAATGTTGTCTGCAATTCTGCAACATTATGTCTCTGTCGCAGGACAGCACCAGACGTTTGAGAAATGAGTACCTTCTCGGTTTATCCACACCCAAATTCAAATTGTTTATATTGCGGCATTATCATTACCTGTTAGTAAGGACCCGAGACTAGAAATAGTGAAGAAGCACAGGATAGTACAAGAAAGAATTGTGGCTGCTGGAGATCAGAAACAAAACCAAACTGCTGGAGGAACTCATCAGGTCTGTGGGTAGGAAACAACATTTTTCTAATCCTCCTGTGGGATGTGGTCATCGCTGGCTGGCCAACATTTTATTGCCATCCTTAGTTTTGAGTCTAGGGACTTTTCATCAAAATATAAGATACAAAGGAACTTGGGTGTCCCTGTTACATGATGGTTAGCTGGGGTAGGAGCAGACTGGGAGTCGGCTATATGCACAGCACAGAGAGAGACCCTTCGGTCCAACTCGTCCATGATAACCAGATATCCTAAAGTAATCCAGTCCCATTTGCCAGCACTTGGCCCATATCCCTCTAAACCCTCCCTATTCACATGCTCATCCAGATGCCTTTTAAATGTTGTTATTGTACTAGCCTCCACCACTTCCTCTGGCAGATCTTTCCATACATGTACCACCCACTGTGTGAAAAGGTTGCCCTTTAGGTTGCTTTCAAACCTTTCTGTTTTCACCTTAAACCTATTTGGCCCTCTAGTTCTGGATTCCCCCACCCCAGGGAAAAGACCTTGTCTGTTTATCGTATCCATGACCCTCATGATTTTATAGAATTCTATAAGGTCACTCCTCAGTCTCCGACACTCCTCGGAAAATATTCCCAGCCTACATAGCTCCTCCCTATAACTCAAACTCTCCAACTCCGGCAACATCCTTGTAAATCTTTTCTGAAAACTTCCACGTTTCACAACATCTTTCTTATAGCAGGGAGACCACAATTACATGCAGCTTTCCAAAAGTGACCGAAACGATTTCCTGTAGAGCACAACATGACCTCCCAAATCCTATACTCAATGCACTGACCAATAAAGGCAAGCCTACCAAACACCTTCTTTATGATCTGATCTATCTGAAGCTCAACTTTCAAGGAACTATATACCTGCACTCCAAGTTCTCTTTGTTCAGCAACACTCCTCCAGGACCTTATCATGAAGAGTACAAGTCCTGCCCTGATTTGCCTTTCCAAAATGCAGTACCTCACATTTATCTGGATTAAACTCCATCTGCCACTCCTCAGCCTATTGGCCCATCAGATTAAGATCCCATTGTAATCTGAGGTAACCTTCTTCGCTGTCCACTATACCTACAATTTTGGTATCATCTACAAATTTACTAAACATACTTTCTATGTTCACATCCAAATCTTTTATATATAAATGATGAAAAGCAGTGGACCCAGCACCGCTCCTTGTGGCATGCCACTGGACACAGGTCTCCAGTCTGAAAAACTAACCTCCACCACCACCCTCTGTCTTCTGTCTTTTGTAAGTTCTTGCCTAATACGGTCAAAATTGGCCTTCCTCCAATTTAGAACTTTAACTTTTAGATCCTGTCTATCCTTTTCCATCACTATTTTAAAACTAATAGAATTAAGTATTTTTTTATTTTACAAAGTGAGATATTACAAATATATAGCTCCTACAACACCACCAGTGTCGATCAGTGTCTCTTTAAAGAAACACTTTAAAGAAATACAGTCAACCAATAATCAAATGACTTGGTCATCATCTCCTTTAAAGGGGATCTATAACTTTATTGTAAATGTAAGAAGTTCAATGGGAATCTCTCAAATTCGAATGCTGTTTTGCGAGGTGAGAATACACCATAGCACTCGTGCACACACTAGTCATAGAAGAAATGGAACCAAAAAGACAACAGCAAAAATACAAACAGCTCTGTCGACCATGCAAAGTCCTCCTTACCAACATCTGGGGGCTAGTACTGAAATTGGTAGAGCTGTCTCACAGACTAGTCAAGCAACAGCCTGACAGAGTCTTCTTACACAATCATACCTTACAGATAACGCCCCAAACACCACCATCACCATCCCTGGATATATCCTGTCCCACTGGCAGGACAGACCCAGCAGAGGTGGCGGCACAATGGGATACAGTCAGGAGGGAGTTGCCCTGGGAGTCCTTGACAATGACGCCGTACCCCATGATGGCCTCAGGTTAAATATGGCCAAGGAAACCTCTTACTGGTTACCACATTCGGCTGATGAATCAGTACTCCTCCATGTTGAGCAGCACTTGGAGGAAGCATTGAGGGTGGCATGCGGCATAACATGTACTCTGGGTGGAGGTTTTCACTGTCCACCACCAAGATTGGCTCAGCAGCAGCATTACTTATCGAGCTGGTTGGGTCCTAAAGAATAAAACTGCTAGACTGGGTCTGCGTCAGGTGGTGAAGGAACCTACAAGAGGAAAAAACATACTTGACCTCATCCTTACTAATCTGCCAGCTGCAGAAGCATCTGTCCATGACATCTCGGTAAAAGTGACCACAGCACTGTCCTTGTGGAGACAAATTCCTACCTTCACATTGAGAATAACCTCCATTGTGTTGTGTAACACTGTCACCGTGCTAAATGGGACAGACTTTGAACCGATCTAGCAGCACAAGACTTGGCATCCATGAGGTGCTGTCAGCGATCAACAGCATCAGAACTGTACTCCAGCACAATCTGTAACCTCATGGCTTGGCATAGCCCCCACTCAACCATTACCATTAAGCCAGGGGATCAACCCTGGATCAATGGAGAGTGCAGGAGGGCACGCCAGGAGCAGCATCAGGTGTACCTGAAGATAAGGTGTCAACCTGGTGAAGCCACCAAACAGGACTACTTGCAGACCAAATGGCATAAATAGCAAGTGATAGACAGAGCTAAGCGATCCCACAACCAATGGATCAGATCTCAGCTCTGCAGTCCTTCCACATCCAGTCGTGAATGGTGATGGACAATTAAAACAACTCACTGGAGGAGGACGCTCCACTAATATCCCCATCCTCAATGATGGAGGAGCCCAGCATATCAGTGCAAAAGATAAGGCTGATGCATTCGCAGCAATCTTCAGGCAGAAGTGCTGAGTGGATGATCCATCTCAGCCTCCCCCAGTGGTCCCCAGCATCTCAGATACCAGTCTCCAGCCAGTTCGATTCAATCTACATGATATTAAAAAAATGGCTGGAGGCACTGGATGCTGCAAAGGCAATGAGCCCTGATAACATTCCAGCAATAGTACTGAAGGCTTGTGTCCAGAATTTGCTGCCCCCCTAGCCAAGCTCTTCTAGTACAGTTACAACACTGGCAGCCACCGACAATGTGGAAAATTGCCCAGGTATGTCCTGTGCATAAAAAATAGGACAAATCCAACCCGGCCAATCACCGCCCAATCAGTAAAGTGATGGAAGGTGTCACCAACAGTGCTATCAAGCAGCACCTGCTCAGCAATAACCTGCTCAGTGACGCCCAGTTTGGGATCCACCAGGATCACTCCGCTCCTGACCCCATTACAACCTTGGTTCAAACATGGACAAACAGCTGAGTTCCAGAGGTCAGTGAGAGTGACTGCCCTTAACATCAAGACCACATTTGACCGAGTGTGGCTTCAAGGAGCCCTGACAAAACTGGAACCAATGGGTATCAGGGGCAAACAGTTAGAGTCATACCTGGCACAAAGGAAGATGGTTGTGGTTGTGGAGGGTCAGTCATCTCAGCTCCAGGACATCTCTGCTGGAGTCCCTCAGGGCAGTGTCGTAGGCCCAACCATCTTCAGCTGCTTCATCAATGACCTTCCCTCTGTCATAAGGTCAGAAGTGGGGATGTTCACTGATGATTGCACAGTGTTCAGCACCATTCGCAACTCCTCAGATACTGAAACAAAAGGTACTCAAATACGACAAGACCTGGACAATATCTAGGTTTGGGCCGACAAGTGGCAAATAGCATTCGTGCCACACAAATGCCAGACAATGACCATCACCAATAAGAGACACTCTAATCACCTCCACTTGACATTCAATGGTATTACCATCACTGAATCCCCCACTGTCAGCAACCTTGGGGTTACTATTGACCAGAAACTCAGCTGGATTCACCACACAAACACAGTGGCTACAAAAGCACGTCAGAGATGAGGGACATTGTGTCGAGTAACTCACCTCCTGACACCCCAAATTCTATCCGCCATCTACAAGGTACAAGTCAGGAGTGCGATGGAATACTCCCCACTTGCCTGGATGGGGGCAGCCCCAACAACACTCAAGAAACTTGACGCCATCCAGGGCAAAGCAGCCCCCACTTGACTGGCCCCACAGCTACAAACATTCAATCCCTCCACCACTGGCGCTCAGTTGCAGCAGTGTGTGCTGTATACAAGGTACGCTGCAGAAATTCACCAAAGATCATCAGAAAGCACCTTCCAAACCCACGAACACATCCATCCAAAAGGAAACAGGTGGCAGGTACTTGGGAACACCAGCCTCTTCAAGTTCCCCTCCAAGCCACTCACCACCCTGACTCGGAAATTTGCAGCCGTTCCTTCACAGTTGTTGGGTCAAAATCACGGAATTCCCTCCCTACCGGCATTGTGGGTCAACCCACAGCAAGTGGACTGCAGCTATTCAAGAAGACAGCTCACCACCACCACCTTCTCAAGGGCAAATAGGGACGGGCTATCAATTCTGGCCCAGCCAGCAATGTCCAATTCCCACAAATGAATTTTAAAAAATGGACTGTTTCTAATTTTCTGAGAACAGTAAAATGAATACAATAAACTAATTTGCTGCCAGGTCACCCCATGCAGGGCACTCTAACAAAAATAAATCTTTAAAGGAAACTTAGCAAATTCAGTTTAAAATGTATTCCCAAGGCTGGTGATGCATATAGCCCCTATGGTGCCTACTGGTAACAGAAAACCACACCCGTGCCAGGGAACACCACCGGTTCCCTCTCCAAGGACACCTGGTCATGGAAGAGGCACAGGCAGTTTTCCAAACAAAACCTAATTGTCAGTTGCATGGACTTCTCGACTGCCACCTGACCAAGCCCAGGAGCAGTTTGCAGAGGAGATAGTCGGATCTGCCTGCCCCAGCTTTCACAATGGGTTGGCTGAAGGTCAGAAACGTGGGGCTGAAATGTAGCCAAATAACAAAACAAGGCTTGTAATGTAACACAACCTGTCTTCACCTGGAAACAGGTGCTCCTTAAGACCACAAGGAAATACAGGAAGCCTAGGAGACCCTATACGCAACAAGATCATTTTATACAATGTTGTATAAGTGAGAAACAAATGAAAATATGTGATCAAGTTCTTTATGAAGGAATGACTCCTCTTCCCCCCCATCTGCATACATTTAATGTTAATTTATACATTCAACAGTCCAGGGGCTGAAATAACTACAAAGTTGTACATGGGTGTAAATTGTAGTTAAAATGCTCATGGAACATTGCCTTTTATTTCAAAAGGCTGCAATACAAAGTGGTGCCTTCATTGAACAGAGACCTGTTCACAATCCATCTGGAACGCCATATTCAATCCTGGGCATGACAGCTCAGGAGAGGGAATAATTGGCCACGGAGGAGGTTCAGGGCATGCAGGGTCATCAGATTGATTGGATTTGATTTGATTCATTTATTGCCACATGTACTTTGTTATAAAAGACTACACAGTGAAAAGTGTTGCATAGTGTTGTCATTCTTCAGCACCATCTTAAAGGTAAGCCAAAACTTAGAATATAAAGGCAGGAAAAGAAAAGAAGTAAAGCCACAGTGTCCAATTTTACAGTCCTTCTCGTTAGCTGCTTTGCCAAGCACCGGGGGTCTGGTGGCCAGGCGCACATTCCTTTGCTGCGCCATTGCCAAAACGAAAATTGCCCATCTTCATCACTGTCTTGCCTCCACCGACGCAGGACCTCGACGATGTAGTCATTGTCAATGCTGTTGGGTCTGGTACTGGGCCCAAACTCACCTCCACTGCCACCCCCATGCGCCAGCACTGCCGGGAACCCAAACTCACCTCCACCGCCACCCCCATGCACCAGCACTGCCGGGAACACAAACTCACCTCCACAGCAGCAGCCTTGAGTCCAGGCTGGGCCCACTCACCACCACCAATGGTGTTACCACAACCAAACTCTCCAACGAGAGGTAAGTAAAATAAAAGAATAAAAAAAAGGAGAGAAGAGCAGCACGGTGGCTCAATGGTGAGCACTGCTGCCTCACAGCACCAGAGACCTGGGTTCGATTCCAGCCTCAGGCGACTGACTGTGTGGAGTTTGCACATTCTCCCCGTGTCTGCGTGGGTTTCCTCCGGGTGCTCTGGTTTCCTCCCACAATCCAAAGATGTGCAGGTTAGGTGAATTGGCTGTGCTAAATTGCCCGTAGTGTTCAGGGATGTGTAGGTTAGGTGCATTAATCAGGGGTAAAAATGGGGGAGTGGGTCTGGGTGGGTTACTCTTCAGAGGGTCAGTGTGGACTTGTTGGGCCGAAGAGCCTGTTTCCACACTGTAGGGATTTCACAAAAGAAAAGGGAATGGAGCAAACAAGCCCTGGGCTCAGAAACCTGCCATCTTACCTGGGATAAAAGTGTTAAATTATGAAAACATGCTGCTTAGTGTTGGGCTGCGTTCATCTCAGTTTTGAGGAGTGATCTATTTGAAAGTAGCAGAGAATAGATCCATCATGTTGCTCAGTCAAAATCCTGGAACACCTTCCTAACTGGACCAGGGGAAGGGTCCTGTCTGAAACATTGACTCTCTTGGGCCTCAGGTACTGCCTGACCTGGTGTTCTTTGCCCAGTGCCACACTTTATCAACTCTGGGTATAGTACCCTCGGGCAAGTTAGAATGTGTTATAAATGCTGGCCTAGATCTTTTGTGGTGTAATGGTAGTGCCTGTGTCCAAATCCCACCTGCTCTGAAGGTGTGTGGTAAATCTCTGAACAGGTTGATTAGAAAATATTTATATCCTGCGCATGGATAGAAAAAGCGATCCAGGGAAGTTGTCTTCGGTGGTGTAGAATCCCAGCACAATTAGAATCTTAAAATGAAAGCTTGCTCTGTGTCAAAATCCTGTCAATGTTGGATCTGTTGCATGGATCAATCAATTCTTTATGCTTGGTTTTGAGAGAAATGGAACCGAGGTGGGTCGATGAAGTTTTGACACAGGAGCAGGCAGGATCACACTCACACTCTCACCCCCACACACACACTCTCGCTCTCCCTCATATGCACGTACACACACTTTTAAGTTTACAGGGTGAATTTGCATTTGCAGCATTATGTTTGCAGATACATTCTATTTTGTTCAAAAGTGCACAATCTGCAGACAGTCAATTCGTGTGATATTTTATAAATTCCTATTTTGGAAGTAGAACCAGCCTGACTCAAGATTGGGATACAGACATACTCTTAACCTCACACCTTTGGGCGGCACGGTGGCACAGTGGTTAGCACTGCTGCCTCACATCGCCAGAGACCCGGGTTCAATTCCCGCCTCAGGTGACTGTGTGGAGTTTGCACGTTGTCTGCGTGGGTTTCCTCCGGGTGCTCCGGTTTCCTCCCACAGTCCAAAGATGTGCAGGCCAGGTGAATTGGCCATGCTAAATTGCCCGTAGTGTTAGGTAAGGGGTAAATGTAGGGATATGGGTGGGTTGCGCTTCGGCGGGGCGGTGTGGACTTGTTGGGCCGAAGGGCCTGTTTCCACACTGTAATGTAATCTAAACTTTAATTCATTGTCTGAGCTGAGATGTCACTTTTCTTTATAAAACCTTAAGTTATCTTAGGAATGCGAGTTGAAATACGTTCTGGGATTTACATATTAATCAATCGATACCTGCAACCTATTCTAAAAGGTAAAAGACTTAACAGCAATCTAGGTTTGTTCAATATATCGTATCAGTTGTATGATTTTTTGCTGTAAATTCTGTGTTCTTTGATCCTGCCCCACTAGTTACCTGATGAAGGAGCAGTGCTGCAAAAACTAGTACCTGTACTTCCAAAGAAACCTATTGGACTATAACCTGGTGTTGCGTGATTTTCAACTTTGCATATTTTAGTGTCATCTGCAAACTTTCTAATCATGCCTTGTACGTTCTCATCCAAATCATTGATATGGATAACAAACAGCAATGGGCCCAGCACCGACCCCTGAGGCACTCCACTAGTCACAGGCCTCCAGTCCGACAATATTCCTTCCACTATTACCCTTTGCTTCCTACCATCAAGCCAATTGTGTATCCAATTTGCCAGCTCCCCATGGATTCCATGCAGGGGTAACTTTCCAGAGCAATGATGCTGGTGTTGGACTGGGGTTGTACAAACCACCTGATGAAGGAGCAGCACTCGGAAAGCTAGTGCTTCCAAATAAACCTGTTGGTCTATAACTTGGTGTTGTGTGATTTTTAACTTTCCAGAGTGACCTTGTGTGGAACCTTATCAAAGGCCTTCCAGAAATCTATACAGACTACGTTTACCGGCACGTCCTCATCAACCTTCCTGGTCACTTCATCATAGAATTCTAACAAATTTGTGAGACATGACCTCCCATGCACAAAGCCATGCTGACTGCTCCTAATTAAACCCTGTCTTTCCAAAATGTATATCTTATCTCTCAGAGCTTTCTCAAGTAACATGCTGTTAGACTTACTAGTCTTTACTTCCTAGATTTTTCTTTGCAGCCCTTCTTGAATAAGGGCGCAAACTTCGCCTCCCTCCAGTCTTCTGGAACCTCACCCTTGGCTAATGGTGACGCAGAAACGTCATCTCGCCCAACATTGTCTGCTGCTTCGGATCTGAACATTACTCCTGAGATTTGCTGCTCATTGTTCAGGCTTTACAGCTGCAGATTCCAGAACCAGTAGATGGTGCCATTGAACTGAATGAAATATCAGAAAACACTCAGCCAGCATGCATAGAAAAGCAAGGTTTCAGCTTTAGAATGTTGCTCAGAAGATCTTAGAGGTGAGTCATAAATTCATAATCATAGAGATGTACAGCAGGGGAAAAGAGCCTTTGGTCTAACTCATTCATGTCGACCAGATACCTAAGTTAATCTAGTCTTATTTGTCATCCCTCTCAACTCTCCCTGTTCATATACCCATCCTTATGTCTTTTAACTGTTGTAATTGTCCCAGCCTCCACCACTTCCTCTGGCAGTTCATTCCATGCAAGCACCCACCCTCTGTGTGAAAAAGGTGCCCCTTATGTCTCTTTTAAATCATTTCCCTCTCACCTTAAACCTATCCCCTCGAGTTTGGACTCCCCTACCCTAGTCACTCTATCCATTCCCCTCATGATTTCATAAACCTCTATAACGTCATCCCTCAGCCTTCAAATAGCCCCAGTCTATTCAGTGTCTTCCTATAGCTCAAACCCTCCAACCAGGCAAAATCTTTATAAATGTTTTCTGCACTGTTTCATGATTAACAACATCATTCCTATAGCAGGGAGGCCAGAATTGGATGCAATATTCCAAAAGTGGCCTATCTAATGTCCTGTACAGCCACAGCATGACCTCCCAACTCCAATACTCTATGCACTGACCAATAAAGGCAAGCAGTTGAGAGTGTGTTACTGGAAAAGCACAGCAGTTCAGGCAGCATCCGAGGAGCAGGAAAATTGACGTTTCAGACCAGAGCCCTTCATCAGGAATGAGGGTGGGACCCTCGGCGGTGGAGAGGCTCCACCCCCCGAACCATTGATTTTCCTGCTCCTCCTTTTCCTGCCTGACCAGTTGTGATTTTCCAGCACCACACTCTCGACCTGTAACTCCACTTTCAAGCCCTTGAACATAATGCAGCCACTGTCTTGCTCTGAGGCAAGATGATTATAGAGAGGCTAAGGAATTAAAATTATAGTGAGGTAGAGATACAGTGAGCAGAAGGGGGTAGGGGAGATCCTGGTCAAAGGGAAAGATAGTTGGAGGTTTGGGGAGACAGTGGTTGAAGGTGTTGGTTCCTGCACTTGGAAAAACGTTTATTTTACACCTTCCCAACACAGAGGGCAGACACGGAAACTGTTCAGATCTTAGACTGTAATTGAGGAAGTAGAGAAGGTGATGAGAGTGGGGCAGCATGGAAAATTGATGAATGGTTTGAGAGATAGTACTCAGGGAGAGGAAACAGCGGTCTAGTGGTAAGCTCACTGGTATAGTAATCTAGAAATCAGGCTACTGTTCTAGAACGTGGGCTGAAACCCCAGCATGCCAGAGAGTGAAGTCTGAATTCAATCAAAAGTCTAGAATTTAAACTAGTCCAGTGGTAACCAATGTTATCACTGTTAATTGTCATAAAACCCCATCCTGTTCATTAATAACCTTTACAGAAGAAAAACTGCCATCCTCACCTGGTCTGGCTTACCCATAACTCCAAAACCACAGCAATGTGCCCAATTTGACTCTTAATTTCTCTCTGACCAATAATTGCTGACCTAGTCAATGAGGTCTATGTTCCACGAGTGAATGATAAAAAAAGACCATGGCGGGTGATTGGATTCAGGAGCACTCAGGTGATGGAATGAAGATGGCATGGCAGCAGACTGAAGTCATCCCTACAGTGTCGATGCAGGCCATTCAGCCCATTGTGCCAAAACCGACCCTCTGAAGAACGTCCCACCCAGACCCACTCCCTTACCCTATCCCTGTATTTCCCATGGTTAACCCACAAATCCCTGTGACTCTATGGTGCAATTTAGCATGACCAATCCACCTAACCTGCACATCTTTGGACTGTGGGAGGAAACCAGAGCACCCAGAGGAAATCTACGCAGACACAGGGAGAATGTGCAAACTCCATAAGACAGTCACCCAGTCAAACCTGGGTCCCTGGCGTATGAGGCAGCAATGCTAACCACTGTGCCACCATGCCACCATGCTGCCATGCCACCATGCCATCATGCCACCATGCCATCATGCCACCATGCTGCCATGCCACCATGCCACCATGCCACCATGCCACCATGCCACCATGCTACCATGCCATCATGCCACCATGTCACCATGTCACCATGCTGCCATACCATCATGCCACCATGTCACCATGCCACCATGCTGCCATGCCACCATGCCACCATGCCACCATGCCACCATGCCACCATGCTACCATGCCATCATGCCACCATGTCACCATGTCACCATGCTGCCATGCCACCATGCCACCATGTCACCATGCTACCATGCTGCCATGCCACCATGCCACCATGCTGCTATGCCATCATGCCACCATGCCACCATGTCACCATGCTGCCATGCCACCATGCTACCATGCTGCCATGCCACCATGCTGCCATGCCACCATGCCATCATGCCATCATGCCATCATGCTGCCATGCCATCATGCCACCATGTCACCATGCCACCATGTCGCCATGCCACCATGCCATCATGCCACCATGCCACCATGCTACCATGTCACCATGCCACCATGCCATCATGCCACTATGCTGCCATGCCACCATGCCATCATGCCACCATGCCACCATGCCATCATGCCACCATGCCATCATGCCACCATGCTGCCATGCCATCATGCCATCATGTCACCATGCCACCATGCCACCATGCTGCCATGCCACCATGCCATCATGCCACCATACCATCATGCCACCATGCCACCATGCCATCATGCCATCATGCCACCATGCTGCCATGTCACCATGCCACCCCTATTGTAATTTACAAGTGGACCTGGAGGGTACAATGCTACTGGTCCACAGACAGTGCTGTAAATGTACACACTTCATGGATTGAATTCCCTTTACCCCCCTTACCTGCTGGGCTCTCCAAGGCCCGGCAAACCTGGCCAATTTGAGCTAAAAATATAAACCCTGTGAAAATGAAGCTGTTCTGTCTCCTTAAAATATTTTAATGGCTGAAAATGTACTGATTGGAATCAAGTTAAGGTCATGTGGAGCTGGATTTCAGATTTTTAATTTATTAATTCTCACCCAACTCACCTCAGTGCATGGATTGCACAGTGATTCTGAAAGAGTGCTTTGGGAACAAAGTGACCAAGTCAGGGTTTTGGTGTAAGGGCGGTAGGAGCAGATGCTGTTTATTTTGTTTTTGAAGTAACCATCGAAGCATCTTAGAGATGCCAACTTGCTAGTACTTTACTAATTAGCCATTTCAATTAACTAATTTGATTACTTTATAAACATACAATGATAGATTAAATTTTAAAAAGTTGCTGCCTAATTACTCAGATCAATAAGTTTATCAAGCACACATACTGGGTCCTCACTGCAACACCAGGTATTTTGTGGGGAACGTTGCACGACTGTGTCTTTGGCAAACTTTGGCTCAGATCAGAATTGTTCAACTGAGCAACCACAACCAAACCAAGGCATCAGGGAGTGGGAGGGAGAGGTTTCACTGTGTGGGCTGTGGACTTCAATAGTGGGGGACGACGAGATGTTCCACTGGGGCTGGCTCCACTTAAACCATCCTGGTGAATCATATAAATAGGACACTAAGCGGGGCTTTAAACTAAATATAGTTGGTCAGGAGAGATGTCATGAAAACCAAATATAAGAGCAACAAGGGGAATTCTAGTGTTGTAGAGTGGAAGAATACTTTACACTGAATGGTTTTGGGATGGTATTAACCGCATAGGGATATTGATGATGAAGGTGACAGCAAGGAACATTTGAAAAGATTATTAGCACAGCCTTAATTAACAGATTTGATTTAATAGTGAATATGGCGACACAGTTGCAAAGTAACCAAGATCCGCAGCCAAATATTCAAGGACAAAAATCTGAAATTGCAGAAAAGGCTCAGTAGCCAGTTCTGAGGAAAGGTCACTGGACCCGAAACGTTAACTCTAATTTCTGTCCACATTTGCTGCCAGACCTGCTGAGCTTTTCCAGCAAATTCTGTTTTTGTTCCAGCATCCACAGTTCTTTTCATTTTTTAAAATATTCTAGGATCCTTGTATTTTATGAGAAAAAGGCAAAATTGAAAAGAAGGAGGTAGAGCATTGATAATGAGAGGGTGGATTGGAGTCAGGAGAGAGATAGAATCTTCATTCAGAGAATCAAGAGCTTGAATTGGTTTGGGTAGAATGAAGAAATGGCAAGGGGTTGTAAAGCATCATTGGGAATTGTTTACAGCACCTCCAATAGTGTGAGGCAGGCTATTAGGGTCACATTTAACAAGGGAATATGTAATATGAGAGACTATGATCTTCACAGTGGCTCAGTGGTTAGCGCTGCTGCCTCATAGCACCAGGGTCCCAGGTTCGATTCTAGCCTCGGGCGACTGTCTGTGTGGAGTTTGAACATTCTCCCCGTGTCTGTGTGGGTTTTTTCCGGTTTCCTCCCACAGTCCAAAGATGTGTAGGCCAGGTGAATTGGCCACACTAAATTGCCCGTAGTGCTAGGTGCATTAGTCAGGGGGGAATGGTTCTGGGTGGGTTACTCTTCGGAGGGTCAGTGTGGACTGGTTGGGCCGAAGGGCTTGTTTCCACACTGTAGGGAATCGAATCTAATCTATAAATAAAGATTGGGAAAACCAAACTTGCTGTGATCATGTGATGAGCCAGTTCACAAAATATAAATAAGATGATTCTCTAGATCAATATGTAGAGGAACTAGGGAACCAATTATTTTTATATGGAATCATTGAATCATAGAATCCCTACAGTGAGGATCAAGAGTTTGTCAGTAGGAAATGGTGGCTCAGTGGTTAGCACTGCAGCCTCACAGCACCAGGGACCTGGGTTCGATTCCAGCCTCGGGCAACTCTCTGTGTGGAGTTTGCACATTCTCCCCGTGTCTGCGTGGGTTTCCTCCGGATGCTCTTGTTTCCTCCCACAATCCAAAAGATGTGCTGGTTAGGGGAATTGGCGACGCTAAATTGCTCATCATGTCCAGGGATGTGTAGGTTAGGAGCATTAGTCTGGGGTAAATGTAGAGTAATAGCATAGGGGAATGGGTCTGGGTGGGTTACTCTTCAGAGGGTCAGTGTGAACTTGTTGGGCTGAAGGGCCTGTTTCCACTGTAGGGATTCAATGAAATTATTAAATAATCTCCTGGTAGACATGGAACTTCTAGGGAAGAGTCACTATAATAGGGTAGAATTTAAATTGGGGTCGATAGCGATTTAATTAAGTCTGAAACTAAAATTTTAAATCTAAACGAAACAGAGTGAAGGGTAAGTGGGATAAAGGAAATTGGCAAAGGACATTAAAAGATAAAATGGGAGATAATGTAACCTGAAAGAATTAATGTATAATTTGGGTTTGAGTTGTAAGGAGAGTCGGGATAGGTTGGGAAGGAGGTTGCGGGTGACTTTATAGAGTTTATAAAATCATAAAGGGCATAGATACGGTGAATGGCAGATGTCCTTTCCTTAGGTTTGGGGGTTTCAAGACGAGGGGCATATGCTGAAGATGAGATGAGAAAGGTTTTAAAAAGACATGAGGGGCGACTTTTTCACACAGGGGTAGTTCACGTCTGGAATGAACTTCCAGAGGAAGTGGTGGATGCGGGTTCAGTTACATAATTTAGGAGACATTTGGATAAGTTCATGAATTAAACATATTTGGAGGGATATAGGCCAAGTGCAGGCAAGTGTGACTAGTTTAGCTAGGATTATGGTCAACATGGGCTGGTTGTACTGAAGGGTCTGTTTCCATGCTCTATGACTCTAGACCAGAGTTGTTTCATACATTATGGGCTTGCACTGGGTTCGACCATCCAATCTAGACCACCCGGGTTCAATTCTCGCCTCAGGTGACTGACTGTGTGGAGTTTGCACGTTCTCCTCGTGTCTGCGTGGGTTTCCTCCGGGTGCTCCGGTTTCCTCCCACAGTCCAAAGATGTGCGGGTCAGGTGAATTGGCCATGCTAAATTGCCCGTAGTGTTAGGTATAGGGATAAATGTAGGGGTATGGGTGGGTTTCGCTTCGGCGGGTCGGTGTGGACTTGTTGGGCCGAAGGGCCTGTTTCCACACTGTAATGTAATGTAATGTAATCTAATCTAATCTAATCAGTCCACTGTAGTAAGGGAGTGTTATTTTACTTATTGTGTTAAACAGTGTCTTCATCTCTCCTGCCAGATGGATCTAATAGATCCTGCCTTTTGTTCAAAAAGAAACAGGGGTGTTCTCCCTGGCATCCTGGACAAGATTTCACCCCTCACCAATGTCGTTTAAAAGCATTACACAGGTGACTATGCTTCGAAATCTTTCATTGGCTGTAAAGTACCTTTGGAGGTACTGAAAGGCACTATATAAATGTAAGTCTTCCTTTGCTTCTCACTGCTGATGAGAGGATAGATTGGAAGTGTCAGATCCTTCAAAGTGATTCGTGACACAGAGATTTAAATAGGCCAGTGGAGATGCCAGGAATAAGAGCCATTCCAGTAAACTACATTGTGGTGATTGAGAGCAGGGGAACATGTGAAATATCTTGTTACCATTTTCAAGACGTCATTCTGGCAGTATGTGTGTCAGGTGCATCACACCTTGCCTTCTCAAAGATGAGAACTGGGACAGAGTAACTGCCACGCTATTTAAAACATTCACGGCCACATTCACAGGGTATCAAGGACTCTGACTATCCCTATCTCTCTCCCCTTCTCTCTCCCTTTCTATTCCTCCTTGTCTCTCCATCCCTCTCTCTTTCAATTCCTTCCTCTCCTTCCCTCTCTCTCCCTCTGTCCCCTCTGTCTATCCTTCCCCCTCACTCTCTCTACAAACAGAGTTGTTGTCTCTGGTTTGTTACCCGTGCCACGTGATAGAGATTCGAGGAATAGGGAGAGAGAACAATTAAATGCGTGGCTTCAGGGATGGTGCAGGAGGGAGGGGTTCCAGTTTTTGGATAACTGGGGCTCTTTCTGGGGACGGTGGGACCTCTATAAACAGGATGGTCTACACCTGAACCTGAGG